>NW_007248629.1:420080-451123 GCF_000164805.1 Carlito syrichta | reverse complement strand
CCGGAGCCCAGCAGGCGAGGCTGCGGGGGCCAGGAGCGGCCACTGCACTCCAGTCTGGGCTACAGAGTGAGACCCGACTCAAAAAAAAAAAAGTGACCGAGTCACCGTCATGGCGTGTGAACCAAGCGGCTGTGATGCCAACACATGACTCGTGACTTCCCGAATGTGCTTCAGTGTTCAGAGATTTAGCCCCGTCCAGATATGCTCAAGCAACCCAACACTTGCCTGATTTGGAGACCGCTTTTCTTCCTAAGTCAGGTGTTTGGTTTTTCAAATGTCTGTTTCTTGGAAGCCGCACAGGTGGAACCCGTGTGTACCTTCCTTGCATGGCGTCTGCTCGCTGCTGCTGGGGCAGACGGGGAAACAGATGGCGAACAAGGACATCCCGGTTCCACCACAGCCTCCGGCTTCATCACACACGAAATCTTGGAGAGCAGAGGGGACGCCTGGTGCTTTGAACGTGGTGCCTGTCGGTGGGAGAAAGCCGCTCCGCGTGTCCAGGGCCATGACGAAACCGCATGTCCCAAGGGTCGCCACAGGCACCATGTGCCGAAGTCCTCTTCTTGTAGGAGAAGCTGCTGGGTTGTTCCCAGCAGTGCATAGAAGTAGCAGACCGACTGGATGAGCACCACTGCCAGGCCCGAGAGGCATGGAACCCCCCGTCCCACGCAGCGTCCCCGGAGGGTGGGGTCATCCTGCCCTGCCTGGGGGTCGGCCCTCCATCATTAGACGCGACTTACAGCCCCAGCCTGAAGTGTGACCTCTGGAACCAGCGGCTGGAGGAGCTGTGCCCCACGGGAGGCCCTGCTGGGGTTGCCCCTTCCCTGGTTCTGCCTCTGGGCAGCCCTGGCCAGTTAATCACATACCTAGAACGCGGAGCCAGCATGGGCAGCATGTGTGTGCCCGGTGAGCAGTAGGTAATTACATTTCACTTGTTTAATGAAGTTTCACTTTCTGGTTGCCTTGGGGGAACTGTCAGAAGGGTTTGGGTTGTTTTTTTTTCTTGACACCTCTTTTCTCTTTTCCCCTCGCCAGAAACTGAGAACTGAGTCATTCCACATTGCGTGGAAATGGATGTGCTGTATTTGTGTTGGCTGAATTAGGCATCTATAGTCATCTGTTTCCTCTCTTCTGTCTGTTTGTGCCACCAACTTAATACGTGGGGCAGAAATTCCATGGACTAGAGATGTGATATTCCTCTTGTCTTGGGGCTTGTTTCTGCCAGCTCGTCTCCCCAGGGCTGCACCCTCCAGCTGTCATCAGCTCAGCCCGGACTTGACTGTTGTGTCTCATCATTTCCTCCAAATACTGTGTGTTTTCCCTGGAAGCCCAAGTAGCTGATAACGTCTGCCGGCAGAGGGACAGGGGCATCGCCGCCGACTTGTCACCGTGTCTTGTGCCCCTTCTCTCGAGCAGGCCTTTCCACCCCTGCAGGACTCTCCAAGGCTTGCTCCTATTCGCCTCGAAGGTTACACAGTGTGCAGGAGTCCCTCTGCGGTTTTTCTGTCATGTTTTCCGCCTCTGCCAATGTTCTCCTCCTCTTCCCAGCTCCGAGGCCAGGGGAGGGATGCTTTTCTTTCCCTCCACATTCATGGACCGAAGTGCCCTGCATGGCGCTTGTGTCGACTGGTAGTTGCGCGGCCTCTCCTGTAGCTTGTCCTTCTCGGTCGCTGCCTCTACCACACTCCAGGGGAAAGCCGTTGACACTATGTGTGAGGGTCAGGAATAGAACTGGGCTCCCCCCGTAGGACAGGTTTTTGCGTGGGCGGCACAGAAGACCAGGGCATGCTAACCCCCAGAAAGAAGTCACGTCCAGCCATGAGGGGGTTTGTACACTCTGCTGCGTGTTGCGTTCAGATGAGTTGGTTTTTGTGCACGGAAGACTCCGGACCGTGATTTATTTAGGGAACCGTTGGAAACACATTGATCTCTGTGGGTTAGAGTTGGGGCCCCAGTATTGCTCAGCCCTGGCCATCTGCTGATTTCTGAAAGTCAGAGGGTCTTCCTCTTCCAGCGCCTTTCCTGACAACGTAGCAGGCGGGTACATAACGTAGCAGAAGAGGGCACGTTTAGGGTAGTCAGCGTAGCCTTGCAAAAGCAACTGAGTCCCGCAACTGAGTCCATGTGCAGAGACAAGAGAGGCTGCGTGGTAGCTGGTTTTTGGAGCACGAGAAACACTGTGTGCCACTGTTAACCTCTTTGTTTCAGCAGCTTGGGGTCATGGCTCCCACTGTATGATGGTGGCTGGGACAATTTGTAACGCTTAATGTGTGGACCCTCCTTTACTAGCCTAGGATACATGGCTTGAAACCTGAACGGTCGAGGGGGTGAGGAGAGATTCCAAGATGAGTAAAATAAAGCTGCGGGAGATGAGAACAGCTTACCAGTGTGACTAAGAGGGTCAGGAATAGAACCTGACTCCCAGCAGAACACATTTTTGCGTGGGTGGCACAAAAGAACAGGACATGTTAACAATCAGAAAGCACTCCAGCCCAGCCATAAAGCGGATTTGTACACACTGTTGCGTATTGTGTTCACACAAGTTATTTTTGCCTCCGTCTGTTCCAAGGCACATTCCTGCCAGAGGTGGGTATTGGTTTGGAGATCATTTTGTCTCCAGCACCAGGCACGAGTCAGAGTTTCCGGAGACTGGAGTGAGGAGGGGACTGGGCCTTATTTAAAAGTGAACCGACGGATGGGCTCCTCTCGTGGGGGCGGATTCAACAGCCGCTGCCATCGTGGTTCGTGAGGGGCTTTACAGCGGTCGTGGTCTGTGAGCTCTGCTGGGCACCCATGGCCAGTGTCATTGGGGACGAATCGTTGCAGAGGCGAGTGTGGCCGACAAAGAACGGGATCCCACACAGGAGACTTGTGGGTACTCATGGTCGTGGCAGCTCCTGGAATCTGGAAAGGCAACCTGGCTCTTCTTTGTAGAATAATTGTAACCAACATGGGTCAGGGGTTTCTACACGTCGTCTCCGTGTTTTCTCACAAAAGCCCCAAGCGGGAGGCATTTTAGTACGCTAAGGTCATAGAATAGATGGCTTCTGGGGGCACCAACAGGCCCAGGAAGACCGTGACCAAATGCACAAGGCCCCGCAATGGGCCAGTCAGGGTGGGGGAACACACTCAGGTCTCTTGTTTCCAAACTGGGTGTTCTTTGAATGACGCCAACCACTTGGACCGCTCCAGGGAGTCCTGTGGCCCCCGCAGCAGCCGCCCCAGACCGAGGCCAGGACACAGACTTGGAAGGAATTTCCTTGGAGCCGAGGGGGGCGTGTAAAACATCAGGGCCCCGTTCCACCCTCCAGAACTGTCCTTCAGAGCTGTCCTGGCTCTCCCTTTGGGAGCGTGCAGGGCATCCGCGTGGGGTCATCTGCCTCTCGGGTTCTTATCCTCCATGGTGGACATCAGACCTCCTTTTAAGGCACAATGTGTGATTCACTAATAGTTTTCATTTTTGGGGGGGTACTTGAACGTTTTTTGATTGAGAAACATTTTAGAAATGCCGAACATACTATTGTGATGAAATAACAGTGACTAATATTGTTGTTAAATTGTTGAAATTAGAATAGCATTAACCTTTTTGATTCCATGTGCTCATTCCAGTTTGCCTTATCTTGCCTTATTAATGGACCCATTGGCTTTGAAACATCAGCAGACAAGGTTGGTCTCATTTGCAGGTGTCTTCCCTACTTTTAGCCGCCATGGGCAGTATATTCAAAACATATCTGAATTAGGCATGGTATTTTGTACAACATTTCTACTGGTTTGCAATAAAATAAAGGCTGACTAAGTAACAGCTTATTAAAGAGGTGATAGTACAGTAAATCCTAGGGGGAATAAAGTATTCCTGAGAATTCATGTAAATACTACAGTACCATATTGTACTCAGCCCAATCAAATACAGAAGCCAGAGTAGAAATTCCTGAACTTTTTTTTTTAACTCCTGGGAAAGCAGTTTTCTACTAGAAAATGCTGTAATGATGACTATCAAACCTAGCCAAATACAGATCAATAAAAAGCAAATGTGAATCCTTTGACTTATCTCTAGATGGATAGGATTGACAAGAAGACAAAGTACAGGAAGGTGAGATCAGAGGAAACCTTGAAAAGATGGCACTTGCAACTTGTGTATCAATAAGCTTGCCATTTCTTGGGCAGTAAATGAACCAGAGCATTAAAGCAAGGATTTTAAAACTGGGTTAAATTTAAAAAATAAGGACAAATGGTGACTGGAAGGAGAAAAAAACAAGAGGAAACAAGATGAGCAGTAATCAGAATCCTAGGGGAATTTTTTTCACTTTGATTTTTGTGAGTTTCATTTATGTAATAAACAATGATGCCATCTGAGGGTTAAATTGCTCTTTGAGAACATTATGAATGACTTTAAATCAGCACATTTAGAGAAATAATGGACCGAATTTGTGACCAATCTCTTTGTTTATGACAACATGCTCTGCATAGTTTCAATTTTTCCATGTCTGTATTTCATACTTTTGGTAACACCTATTTCCAGACCAATGGTCACCAAACTTCGGTGCATGTCAGAATGCTGCAGAATGGTTGTGGAAAATGCAGATTTCTGGGTTCCATCCCCAGATACTCTGATTCAGTAGGTATTGGTGGGGACCCAGGAAGATGCAACAGGGACTTCAGACCACCGTTTGAAAACCTCATTGTAGAGAATAAGGAGCCAGGAGGAAGATGACTCTTGGGATCAGAGAATGCCATTGGTTCTTAGGATCTCTGACGAATTTAGTCTTAAAACTTAAATATTTGTTTGTGGTGATTTGTTGGGAATCTGACATAGTATGTATTGGTGAAAAAAGAATTATAAAATTGCCCGTGGTCAGATAATTTGGTTGCTGGTCGTCAGACTTTTCAGAACACAGAATTGAAATAATTACCGAATCAAACTCTTCACTGTTTTTTAGGTGAACAGTATAAAGCTCAGGAGCTGGAGTGACTTCTACACTGTCATGTCGCCAGCTGGTGAGCAGGCACGATATTGTGCTCTTTCTGTGTATCATGGTGCATTTCTTTCAGATTCTCTAAAAATGGTCCAGCGTTATCGGAAGGATTTGGGGTAAGCCAAGAACCCTGTGAGCTGGTACCTTTGCCTCATACGGAAAAATAAGGTTAGAGACTTTTGTGAACATAAGCCCAGTGAACCCAAGCAATTCTATGGTTTTAGCTATAGAACACGTCTTTCATCTCAACACATCTCATGAACCAGTGAGTGTCGCGCCATCTGTTTTTTGTTGCTTATAACACAATACCCGAACTGGGTCATGTATAAAGAAAAGGAATGCATTTCTTACCGTTATGGGGGCCGAGAGGTTCCAAGGTCGAGGGGCCACATCTGGTGAGCGCCTTCTTGCCAGTGAAGCAGAGCACCAGGGTGGCGCAGACATCACACAGCGGGGGCTGAATGTGCCACCAGGCAGGCTCCGCCCTCTCTCCTGATAAATTCACCAGCTCCCTCCTGTGATAACCCATTAGTCCATAAATGGATCAATCCATCCATGGGGGCAGAGCCTCCCTGATCCAGGCACCTCTGACAGGCCCTGCCCCGAAATACTGTCACCTCAGGGATGAAGTTTCAACGGGATTTTTGGAGGGGACATTCAAATCACAGCAGGGGGAATGATGCTAAGTTGTTAGAGGAATAAAGTTTGCGATCTTTGACATGGCTCTATGGGGTACTAAATCCGTTTTCCCTCAGGAGGATATTCAGGTTTACGCGGATTTTCCAAAACTACCCTCTCCCCGCCAAAGAAGACAGCTTCTTCTTTGATCCGCCTCCCCTGCTGAATCAGTCGGGAGTGGTTTTGTTTTGGTTGTTTGGGGCTGCAACCTGACTAACAGTGTTCGACACCAAAGTGATTACAAATAGGGTTTTTTCCTCCTCATGCTGCAGTATTTCTGGAAACAGTTCATCGTGGGACTCGTGTAGCAACCCAGTAACACCGAGGCTTAGTTATGTCTGTGGTTCCCTCGGCCTTTCTCTCGCCGTCCCAGGCTCCTGGTGTCACGTGGGCGCTCAAGGCAGGATGAGGGGAGGAGCGGGGCCAGCCCAGATGGCCCTGTCAGAAATGCTGCAGGTGGCTGGGTGCAGTGGCTCAAGCCTGCCTTCCCAGCACTTTGGGAGGTCGAGGGGTGAGGACCGCCTGAGCCCAGGGGTTCGAGACCAGCCCAGGCAACTTGGCGAGACCTCATCTCTACAATCAATCAAAAATCAGCCGGGTGTGGTAGCACGTGCCTGTAGTTCCGGCTCCTCGGAAGGCTGAGGTGGAAGGATGGCTGGAGCCCAGCGTGTCGACTCTGGGGTGGCCATGAGCGTGTGACCCTGCACCCCCAGTCTGGGCAACGGAGTGAGACTCCAACTCAAGGAAGGAAGGAAGGGAGGGAGGGAGGGAGGGAGGGAGGAGAGAAAAGTTGAAGGTGGCCCAGAAGCACGCCCTCCCCAGCCAGGTGTCCTCCTCATGGCCACAACTGTGCTGTGCCTCCACTCCAAGAACAAGGGCGATGGGAGAGAAGTGTGCTGCTGCAGCTTCTAGAAAAGGAGATGGCCAAGGAGCAGAGGGTTGAACATGGTGTGGTGTGACAGAGCATCCGCCATGCGTGTGCTTCTAGAAAGCTCCCCTTGTGCTGTCTCCCTGTCCCCTGAGCAGACTGGGCACCACGGGGTGGCTCCGTCCCAGGCATTCTCTCCGCCTGCTCTTCTCTCCCACGGTCCTCCTAGATGCTGATGTGTGGCCGGTCCCCTCCCCGACACACAGAGGGCCTCCATCCCCCACACACCCAGACGGATGCACCGTCAGACCTTCATCTGCAGGACGGCCTTGAACTGGCGGGCACTGGGAGTGCGGCATGGGTGTCCCTAGCATCACAGAATGATTTGCTGGGTAATTTTCCCTGTGGGTTGTCCGGGAACCCTTCCTCCCTGCCTCTTTCAAAGAATTGTGATGGAATCCGAACATGACCTGCTGATGTTCAAAACAGTTCCAAGTCAGTGTCTTGAAGAAGATCCCAAGGCTTTTCTTCGGGTAACCTTTACAGCGAACCCTCAGAAGATGAAAGGCGACTTCCTCGGACTCAGGTCCTGCCATTCCTGGAGGGATTGTTCAGGGAAAGCGCTGTTGCCACCTTGCAGACAGGAGCCGAGGCCTCCCAAGCAGGAAGCCAGTTTGATGGCAAGGGAAGCTGGTCTGCGTGGAGACTCTCTCCTTGACTTCCGGCTTACTCTGCGTGTGTGTGGGTGAAGTCTTGTGTTGCGGTCAGCCTTTCCAGCTTGACTGAGTCGGAAGGAACCTCTGGGTCATTGCATAGGATGGGTTTTGCCAACAGTTGTCTTCAGCAGACCCACGGGCGAAAGGCAAGTCGGTTTAAAAACGGAAATTCTGGACAAACAAGTCAAGCTAAAGACACCTCTGGGTGTAAATGCTTCCAGATGGAGACAACTTTTTCACTTCACTCTCCACAGTTTTAATTCTAAAGGCTTATTGAGACGGAAGCTTGGGAGCAAAGCGCATTAGAATCATTTGCCCTGGCTTCCCTTCTGAGTAAACCTGACTTACAGTTGCGAGGGGAAAACACTGTCTAAAAACAAATCTTATTCTATTCCCTGTAGTCTATCAACACGTGCTTTTCAGAAGAAGAAGAAGAAAACATCTGAGGGAACCAGGACTGAGTTGGTGGAACATCTTGAAGGGGGCTGGTCTTCCTTAGAAAATTGAAAAGACATGCAGACAGCCGTTAGGACGAGTCTGTGGTGGTTAAGTGTTGTGACACGAAGGAGGAACTTCAAGATACACATTTAAAACAACACACTGCAAGTATTTGTGCCGTGAGTTTGTTAGGTTTGTCTTCACCCTCTGAAAGAGTTTAGAACGGTTTGAGTTTCCTAAAAAAAAAAAAAAAAAAGAAAAAAAAATCTTGGTACCGAGGGAAAATACCATTTGGCCTATAAAGTAGTCTCTGCTCCCACCCAGCAAGTCCTCTGGCTTCTGCAGCTTACAGTCCGAAAGGCTAGGGCTCCAACATCTGCCTGAAGCAAAAACTTCTGTATTCCAACCAAATCATTAACTAACAAGGAACACACGTCTGAGTACACTGTGCTGCGCTCACTCCTACAGGCGGGCTCCCAGCGCCGCCCTCACGGTTTTGTTGTCATTTCTGCGAGGCCCGAGGCCCGAGGCCCATGAGCCTCCCTGCTCAGGGGAGACTTAGAATCTGCTAACAGTGGCAGGAGTGAAACCCAGGGAGTCTTGTAACATCCGAGCGCATGGGGTTAGGCCACTGTATTCCTGGGCTCAGACGTTTACTCGATACGTGATTCCCGTCGCTGGTGGTAGGTGGGCCAGCTGGTGGTAGGTGGGCCACTGCCGGGTGAGTGGATGCGGTTTCCCTCCTGGAGAAGCCACTGCAGGT
This sequence comes from Carlito syrichta, assembly GCF_000164805.1. Classification (NCBI taxonomy): domain Eukaryota; kingdom Metazoa; phylum Chordata; class Mammalia; order Primates; family Tarsiidae; genus Carlito; species Carlito syrichta. Next base: position 442,687 of record NW_007248629.1, on the reverse strand, counting down.
CAGAGCTAAGGGGACCCAAGCGCTCACGTTCGCATCCAGCCCCTCTGTGCCAGGGCAGGGGATCACAACAGGATGTGGGGTCTGAACACTTGTAAGCTTCACGCGGCCTCTTTCAGTTTCACTCCTTCTTAAGGCACTCGAAATATAATCCACATCTTTGAAGCAAGCATTTCTTTCTTGCTGCTAGTATGGTTTTTTTGGGTCACAGTTTAATCCCGTGTCGGGACTGGATTCCTTTCAGGTACCTGAACTGGTACCAAGCCGCGTTTAGCTGGTACTATCTATAAATGAAACCATGGGGTATTTACAAAGCAGGCAGAACATGACACACATTTAGGTTTCACTTTCTGTAAATAAGAATGGGTGGTATTCAGCATCTCTGCGGGTGTTGCGACAGGCACTCTGGACCCAGCCGATGGTTTGATGCCAAGAGCCGCAGACTTATCCTGGTGAAAATTAAAGACGTTTCGTTCTAAATCAATTTCTTTTTTGTTTGTTTTTTGCCTTTGTTCTCTGAGTCAGAGCTTCACTCCGTCGCCCAGGCTGGAGTGCGGCGGCACGTTCCCGGCCACGCCAGCGTTGACCCGCCGGGCTTCTGCCATCCTTCCACCTCAGCTGCCCAAGTAGCCGGAACTACAGGCGTGAGCTACCATGCCCGGCTAATGTTTTTGATTGATTGCAGAGACGAGGTCTCGCCAAGTCGTCCGGGCTGGCCTTGAACCCGCAGGCTCAGGCAGTCCCCTCACCTCGGCCTCCCGAAGTGCTGGGATGACAGGCTTGAGCCACTGTGCCCAGCCTTTAAATTAATTTCTTTTAAAAAAAGTGTTTTAACGTCTGAGCAAGCCACAGGATCGGGGCCGAGTAGGCACATCTGAGCGTGCTTAAAAGACGGGAGATGTGAGCATGTGGAGCCCAGAGGAAGTGAAGGGACTGGACGTCTGTTCCTTGTGTTTTGGCGCTCTTCTGGACCGTCCCCTCCTTGCCCCCTTCCCAGTCCTTTCTGTCTCTGGTTCTCTTTCCTGGCCCACCGTCTCTCCTCCTTGTCCTACCTTGAATTCTCCCGTTCCCATCATCCCTGGGACAGAGAATTCCACGGAGTACCAGGACTGCTGAGCAGAGAAGTATTAGGGAGGGTTGTTACTTTTTTTTTCATTTCAAGCTTTGAGTTGTCCTTGCACCTGAAATATGCACATGGTAAAAAGGTAGCTGCCCTTTTGATGCATCTCGTCTTGAAAACCAAAGGCTCCTGCCTAGTTTTTCTCCACAGTGAAGACTTTCTTGGATCGTGGACTCTGTAATTATACTCACTGAACCAGTACCTTGGAAGTGAAATTATTCCAAGCCATGTATCAAGGATCCAGGTTGACATGTATGTACTAAGTGCCTTAACATGCCTTGCATTTTGCTTATGCATTTATAATGACAAGTTAAAGTGAGTTCGTAGTCCGTGCCAGCACTACGCTCAGTGTGGAAGGATGAAAGGTGGCACGAGATTCTTACTCTCGAGAATTTAAGTCAAAGGAAGGCAGAAGGAGCATAAAAGGATGGATTGCAGGGTGACAAGACTGTTCCAACAGCCCCGAGAGCTGGGATTGCAAAAAGATGATGCGAACCAGCTACCTCGTGCTTCATGGGATGGGCGGGCTGCAGGGAGGCTGGCCATCAAGCAGGGTTTGCATCCATCAGAACCTTTTTCTGCAGCTCCACAGGAAAGCCTCTCAAGATGCTGGACCCTTGGGATCACAACGTATGGCGCCTACACTTGCCTGCTGGAGATTGTATTTTTGCAAGGTAGTCCCTGCTTTCGGTGTGGTTCCCATCTGGCCACTCACAGATTTCTTCCTGGCGCGGTTCTGATTCTGGGATGGCCACCACCTTGGTACGGGAAGTCTTCCTTTCTGACTGGCATGTCCTCTGCCTCCGCGGCCTGCCTCTGGAGTCCGGTCCCCCTTCCTGTCTTTCTGCCGAGATGTTTGTGGCACTGAATAGAGTCCAGCAAGATGTAATCTGGCCTGATATGCTTCGGCGGCTTCAGACGTGTGAGCGCCTTCCTGTCTTTGTGCAGCTCTAGAATTAACCGAGGGCGAGGCATGCCTGTATTCATTCATCCAGCAGGCTGTTGGCTGCCCCACCATGAGCAGCCGGAAGCACAGCTCCTAATCCCAGGGTTTCCCATGCAGCATCGGAAGACAAAAATTAAGTGCCTGATTGTTTGCGACGGTGATGAGACTACAGGTTTCGGTGAACACATGCATGAGGGAAGTGACTTTGTCCTGAAGAGCAAAAAAGATCGGGAAGGGCTTTCCCTGAGGAAGTGACATTCACATCTAAGCTAGATCTGAAGGATGACATTGAAAATTCTTCCGGGCCGAGAGGAGAGCCAAGACCCTGGGGCCGGAGGAACCATGGTGACTCTGAGGAAGCTTGAGATCAGCGTGGCTGACCACAAAGAGCAGCACAGAGAGTGAAGTGGGAAAGTGGGGTTGAGCCCCTGGCTCGATTTCCCAGTTGGAATCTTGGCCTCGCAGCTGAATGTGTTAAGAAGGCTTTTTCTGTGGGCTCCAGGGAACAGCAAGCCTACCTTATTGAGGTTCATATGAAAAGGGGGGATTACCCCACAAAACAAAAAGCCTGAAAACAGGCAGTCCAGGGCCAGCGCAGGGCTGCAGAGGTCAACCCGGGGCTGGAAGTGGCAGCTGCAGCCCCAGGCGTGATGGCCCCATTCAGGGACCAGGGAGGCAGAAGAGCACAGGGCCAGGTGTTTTGGGAAGCGGTCAAAGCTTCCCCGAATCCCTCTGGTGGCCTTTCGCCCGTATGGCGAAGGCCAGAACACAGCCCCAAACAATAAGGAAAGATGGGGGGAGAGGGGCTGTAGACCTCTGACCCTACTAACCGTGAAACACGTTGGGAAACACGTTGTTGATTTCCTCAACAGTGGCCAACATCGCCACTTTCTAACTTTGTGATCTCAGGCAAGTAACTCAGCTTCTCCAGGTCTTCATCTGAAAAATGGGGCTAATAAGCATTCCCACTTCGAACGACTGTTAGGAGGTTAACTAAAATAGTTTCCATGCCTGGAATGAGATGAGTGCTCGGTCGGTGTGAGCGCTCACAGGATGCTTGACAGTCATGCACCCACCAGCTCACAAAAAGCTGCGTAATCCGTATCAATAACGTCGTGTTGATTCTCAGCACAGGAGAAGTTACTAAAGGGTCTTCAGCCGGGAGGCAGCGTGATCACATCTGCGTTTCCTAAAGAGCCTTCCATCTAGTCTCTGACGGATTCATCCCATCACATTACCTTGCAAAATGTCGGCACCCTGCTTTGCTTACCTGCCTTTGCTCTCGGGTAACTTTTCTTGTAACTCTTATTTTAGCAGTTTCAGTCATTTTGAGACGTGTGAAATTAGAATCATATGCAGGTGTTGGGATCCCTTTGATTTTTTTTTTTTTTTTTTAAGAGATTTTTACTTGGGGCAGTGTGATGCCAGAATATCACCATACTTTCATCAAGTCTTTCAAACCCACTCGGCTGATAGCACACCTACAAGGATAGGGGAAAAACATTCCAGGGATTTTACCTCACTTTCTTGAACTACTGTCCTGTGATTCCAAGTCACTCCAAGCCTACGTGTTAAAAAAAAAAAAAGAAAAAAAGCTGCAGCATTCCTCTTGCACTCCCACTCGCCCTGAGGTTCTTTCACTTCCTTCCTAAGGCTTTTTTTAGAAGCCAGTGTGTTTTTCTCACGTCCGGCAACAGAGGATGTCTTGTGCTGCCACTGAGGTCTGTGTGTGTGACTGACTCTGGAGCTCTTTCTAGAAAAGGCGATCGCTGTTTGCATAGAATTAGTGGACGGCTGCCTTGACCGAACGTCTCAGATGGCTGTTTTTGTTTTTGTGCGGATTTGCCGCAATTTATCTTCCAGTCATTTTCCCCTGTGGGTTTTAAAATAAGCCTAACAGAACCTACCAGCTTGCCTTCAGAAGTCCCACCTCTCCAAAGTGCTTATCTTTAGAAAAAACGTTTAGGTGATCCTTTCAGTGAGTCGAATTTATTCTCGTTGGCCTTTTTAAAGAGTTGCCATCGCTTTCTTAAATATGCCTGATAGTGACAGGGTAAGAAGGGGACGTGGTGACTAGCAATCAACCCGGGTGATTTTTCACAGAAAAAGACTGTCCTGAGCAGTCATGGTGTCGCCCGCTGGAGCTGTTGGGTGCCAGGATGTGAGGTGCGTCCATCTAATTGTAATTCTCTGAGCAAGGAGACAAGGCAGAATAAACAGAATTCTCAGATGGCTGAGAAATCTGCCCTAAATCCTGCGAGAGAATTTACCTTTCTGTTGTCAGATAATATAAATCATTTAAAACACACGCTGGACCAGCTTCATCTTTTCTTGAGGGAAATGGAGTTCATAGCTCAGGTTCTCTCGCTCAACGAAGAGAAAGATAAATGTGCCTCCAACGATTTTAGACACGTTTTGGGGGCTGATCTCTGTCAGTGTGCTACCAGCAAAAATACCCTAGCAATCGATATTACAAAGAGGCAGTGCTCGCTCGAGTACAGGAGTAACAACCTTAGCTGCCTTGTCAACAAGATTGCCTTAGAGAGAGTCTGTCTGCGTTTAGTAAAGGACAGGTTGGATCTGAAGATTTTTCCTCTGTGTGGATTTTGTGATTCCTCTTCTGTGAAGTTAAGAGAGGGGAGCTTCGATGCCAAGATCAATTTAATCTCTAAATTCCTTGGCATTTGTCATGTTATGAGATCATATAATAGATCAACACATCTCAGGTGGCTTTCCACAGTTTCTTTTGGCAGTGATTTTCCTCTGCTGGGGTCAATTAAAAGAAGATTTTGAACATCAAAGTCACTGGTCCTTGGAGTTTTCTCAGAAGCAAAGGGAATCTGTGATGTGGAAGGGTTTTAGGGCTCATGTTTACATGTAATGTGAAATCACTCTGCCTGAGTCTCTTTCCTGAGCTGAGTATCTGCTGTCTGCCGAGGCTTGGGGATCATGCAGAAAGAATTTTAAGACAGACTGCTTGACTTTGAGGAATGATTTGTTTAAGAGACCTGCTATTCCCGGGGTAGGCTGTTGGTGAGAACCCAGGCTTTCTGGTCCACACCCTGAGCGGGATCCCGCTGGACGTCTTAGCTGGGCCACCGTGGGCACGGGGCTTGGTATAGTTCTTCATCTGGAAAGCGGAGGAAATGCAGATGCTTGTCTCAGAGGCTGTAAAAGAGGCAGCCAGGTTTGGCAACATGACTGAAGCCAGACTACTTGTGCTTGAGTCCCAGGTGTGCAGTTCACACCTGGAATGACCCTGGGCAGGCCTCATGGAACTTCTCTGTGCCTCGTCTGGAGATGGCAATGATGTGAGTACCTGTCTCCTGACTCACTGGGCTGCTGTGTATCTGTGAAAAGAGTTAGTCAAGGGAAAGGGTTGAGAGCCAAAGCATTATGTAAGGGTTTGCTCTCATTATTGCGGGCATTGGATATAATGCATGAGAAATGCTTGATGCGTAAGTGGGTGGTGACTATTCACTGTTATGGTTTGTATGGAGAACTCAACACAATATATAGTATATTTTCAGTACTCAGTAAATGTCGGTTGACTTCAGTGTCCATTGCATATGCCTGTGTATGTATGTGCACATGTACGTGTGAGAGAGACAAAAGACGAGACAGAGATAGAGAGGGGTGGGAAGGAAGGAAGGAAGAGGCACATATTCCCCAACAACATAACGAACACAATTTTATGGAACAAAGTATATGGAGCAACATGGAAACTAACCAGGAGCATTCTTGCTACTCTCTGGTGTCTAAAGGGTTTGTTTGTGTTTGTAGGCCTCTTTTTTCCATTGACGTTTCTCCAACAATCTACTACGGAAGGAACTTTTTTTTTTTGAGTCGGAGTCTCTCTCTGTCACCCAGACTGGAGTGCAGTGGCCGCTCCCGGCCACTGCAGCCTTGACCTGCTGGTCTCCAGCGATCCTTCCGGCTCAGCCTTCCAAGTAGCCGGAATTTCAGGCATGCACTACCACCCCGGCTGATTTTTTGATTTATTGTAGAGAGGAGGTCTTGCTGCCCAGGCAGGTCTCAAACCCGCGGGCTTAGGCAATCCACTTACCTCAGCCTCCCAAAGCGCCTCCCACAGGCTAAGCCACCAAGCCCGGCAGGAAGGAACTTCTGAACACCTCATCACATGTTTGGAAATCAAAAGGGATGATCACTGCTTATTGTTCCTACAACCATAGAAAGCTAAAATGTACTTGGCTTTTGGGCTTGACTAGAAATCTAACTAAATAATAATAATAATGCAAGCAGTTTCCAATTTATATACAATATATGCTCCCCCCAATTCAGTTATAAAGCAAGAATTTTAATCGTATAATACATTTTACCATAAAATTAATGTTACAAGAGATAATTAAAATTCAGGCCTACCAGGCTAGGCATGGTAGCTCATGCTATAATCCCAGTACTTTGGGAGTCTGAGGAGGGAGGATCACTTGAGGCCAGGAGTTCGAGACCCTGTCTCTACAAAAAGAAAAAAAAAATTCGCCAGTCATGGTGGTATGGACCTTTGGTCCCAGCTCTTGGGGGGCTGGGGCGGGAGGCAAGAGCATCACCTGAACCCAAGAATTTGAGTCTGCAGTGAGCTATGATCATGCCATTGCACTCCAGTTAGGGTGACGCATAAGACCCCTTCTCTAAAAAAACAAAAAACAAAGCAAAACTCAGAGCTACCTGTCTAGTTATCCAGTACCTTGGAGGAAAAAAAAATGGTGCTGTAACCTCGGTCACCTTGTGTGACTCACCGTTTGTGCTCTGAATTCTAGCTAGAGAGCTACGAGAGACACATCCAGCCCCATGGAAGTGCTGGGGATGAGAGGACTGCCCCTGCCTGGCCTGTACCACCTCTAGGAAAAGAGAGACGGGTTTGGAACACAGTTTTCTTTTTGAGTTGGAGTCTCACTCTTTGTCGCCCAGGCTGAAGTGCAGTAGCATGCTCACACCCACTACAGGCTCAACCTGCTAGGCTCAGGCAGTCTTTCCGCCTCAGCCTTCCAAGTAACCAGAACTACAGGCCCTCACCACCACGCCCGGCTAGTTTTTGTGATTTATTGTAGAGATGAGATCTCACCAAGCTGCCCAGTCCGCTGGGCTCAGTCAGTCCTCTTGCCTCGGCCTCCCAAAGTGCTGGGATGACAGGCTGAGCCACTGTGCCCGGCCAGGGACACGGTTTTCCCTGGGGCCAACCTCCACCTCAGTTTTGGGGGCAACCTCAATGGCAGAAGGGAGTGAGGGACGGTGGGTGGAAACGGCCGCTGTTGTGTGCATTCGGAGAGACCGCTTGGCCGAGAGTGCTCCGACCTAGGTTGGCCTGTGTTGCTAAAAACTTTTGGCGTTTATGTTATTGCCCTCTGGTCTCTGTCTCTCCCCACCACCCCACAAATCAGTGGAGACCACGGTCCTTGGGGGTCATTTCAGCTGCTTCAGCCATGGTTCTTCCTGCAGGTACTCCCAGTGTGAAACTGACAGGACTCCCCGGTGGAGATGCCCCCCCTTTGAAAATGCAATATTAAGAAAAGTGTGCAATGTCATCACCACCAAACAAGTCACTATTAGTTCTGGATCAAGGCAGATGTAATTGTTTTGCCAGCCCGAAACAGCCACCCTCACTAGAGTCTGTATGCAAAGGCAGCCTGGCAGAGAGATTGAACACCTTGCCACTTATGGATGTGTCTGGCACTTAATGCTTTACGCAGAAGAGAAAGTGGCAGTAGCTTTCTTCATGTGCCAAAGCCGGTCACGTGACATCAACATACTCATCCATTCAACAAACATGCACTGAACATTCACTGTGTGCCAAGCACTCTTCTAGCGGTGAGGTATATAGGGATACAAGAAGAGATTTGTTAGAGGATTCAACGCCACAGCTAGACAGGAACACACTCTAGTGTTCTATGCCACTGTAGGATGACCATAGTTAACAATAATATATCGTTTCAAACAGCTAGCAGGAGGGTCCTGACTGTTCCCATCACAAAGCCAAGACCCATGCTTGAGGTGATGGAGATGCTGATCTGATCACCGGACATTACGTGTTGAAACATCACTATGTACTCCATGACTGTGTTTAAAAACTTAGATAGTGTGAAATATTTAAAAAATAAAACAAATATTTTGTCTGCCAAGCCTGGGTGAATGTAAACACACAGACAGAGAACAGTAGAGTGTGCCAGATGGCAGTCCATGCCACAGAGGGCGTTAATTTCATACAGAATGGATCTGCAGGAAGCAGGGAGTGAGCCGTGGGACCGTCTGGAAGGGGAGTTCTCAGGTAGAGGAATAGCAAGTGCATATCCTCTGAGCCAAGGGCATCTCTGCCGAACTGCCAGGAGACCCGAGCAGGATCCTCGTGAGCAAAGCGAGAGTGGTGTCAGTGAGCAACAGGAGGGAGCGGGAGCACGTGTAGAGCTTCGTAGATCCACAGAAAGGTTTGCTCTTATTCTCGGGAAGACAGGAAGTGAGCAAAGTGTTTTGGGCAGAAGTGTAACAAGATCTGACTTATACTTTTGAAGACTTACTCTGGTCTTGTATTGAGGGAAAGTACAAGCTTCCTGTACTCATTGTATGAGTTGACAGATGATGGTTGCTTGGAGCAGGGTGGTAGCAGTAGAAGTGGGGGAAAGTGTAAAAATCTTGACATATGAGGGGACCCAAAAAACCCTGGGATTATCTTTTGAAGGGCAGGCCCCTTGTAGTGCAGGCGTCCTCCACTAGGTAGGTGTCCTAGCAGCCCATCGGCATCTGTGTACCAGCTAGCGTTGCTGTGAGAGGCTGCATTTGGCTTCAGTGAATTGTTTTTGGAGAGTCTGTCAACGTGTCTGCCCATTTCATGATGGGTGATTTACAAGTGCACCTGCCCACATTGCGCCGCGTGTTCAGCAGTTTTTGACCCAAAACAGCATGGCCCCCGTGCCCTACCCTCCCTAATCACCTGATCTCTCCCTGAGCAACTGCTTTTTTGTTTCCCTGGATGAAAAAATCCTCAAGGGCAACGTTGTGCCCATGTGGAAGAGGTGAAACAGAAAACAGCAGAAGCACTAGATGGCATCAGAATTAACAAGTTCAAAAACTGTTTTGAGCAGTGGAAAAAGCCTCAGTTGGCATACTGCTTCCAACGGAGAGAACTTTGAAGGTGACAAACTTAAACGTGTAAGAATAAGCACACAGCCGGGCTCGGTGGCTCAGCCTGTAATCCCGCGCCTTTGGGAAGCTGAGGCGAGTGGATTGCCTGAGCCCGCGGGTTTGAGACTCGCCTGGGCAGCGAGACCTCATCTCTACAATAAATCAAAAAATCAGCCGGGCGTGGGAGCGCATGCCTGTAATTCCGGCTACTTGGAAGACTGAGGTGGAAGGATCGCCGGAGCCCAGCAGGTTGAGGCTGCAGTGGCCGGGAGCGGCCACTGCACTCCAGTCTGGACGACAGTGAGACTCCAACTCAAAAAAAAAAAAAGAATAAACACACAATCCTTTAGAAATAAATTCCATTGAGGGGATCCCCCCTCTTAGTTTGTAGCATCAATAGGCGTGGCAACGCATTGGGGGTGAGGTGTCAAGAAAGAACAGAACCAAGAATGACTCCAAATGTGGGGCTTATGCGGCTAGAGCTGCCACTTAGAAAACTGGGGAGCATGACTGGGATGTCATGTTCGGCAACCAGGAATAGAGGAGGTGGGAGGATTGGAAGTTTCGCCTTGGACATGAGCTTTCTATGCCTCTTAGACAGGTGAGTGGAGATGTCCAGTAGACAGAGGATGAGTCAGCTGAGTCCACAGCGAGGCTGGCCTAAGTGTATGTTTGAGAGTTTAAGGCTATAAGACCGAATGAAAACACCAGGAGAGGAAGTGTAGGTGAAGAAGGGGAGAGGTGTTTGGGAGTGAGCCACCGTGCAGCTCTCTGGAAGAGTTCGTGGGTAGAGGGAACAGCGAGTGCAAAGCCTCTCCCCCACATGGAGATGGCACCCAGCCGTTCTCCCTGCTTTCTTCTTCTTCACCAATTTCCCTCTCTAGCTAGATCATTCTCAGCTGCATGTAAATCTGGCACTATGCCTCCTGTCTTAAAATATGGAAACAAACAAGCTAACACATCTCTTGACCATACATTTTGTTTGGAGTGCCGACGTTCTCCAATAGTTGGAGGTCAGAAAGCTGAATAGAGCCTGAGACAGCAGAGGGGTGAAGAAGACACATGAGAAGAGGATGCCCCAAAAGGCATGTGAAGGAAGAAGTTGAGGAGGAGGAGGCGTTTATCTGTGTTCGATGCTGCAAATAAATGAGGTAAACTGAGGGCTAGTCATTGACCATGGACTCTGGTCAAGGTCATCGGTGACACTCAGTCAGTGGTGTGCTGGCAAACTGGCTCTCGGAAAAATAGTCACCACAGTGAAATCCAGATTTGTGGCGTTTCCCAATGTCTGTGGTGTCAGTGCGTCCATCGTAGCCCATTTCAAGCTGCCGACAGCTAAACAACCAGCTTGCAAAATTCTTGAATATTTAACAACTGGCTTCCACTCGCTCCGGCACACACTCCCTCTATGGGAACCGTTTTGGGGGATAGTGGGGATTGGAGTGGACTTGTAAGAAATGAAACAAGAGGAGCTGGAGACGGTGAGTACAGACGTTTTTGAGGAGTCATACTACAAAGAAATGAGGTCATAACTGAATCAAAATGTGGGGTCAAGAGATTTCTTTTTTGTATTTTTAAAACAGGAGGGATAGCAGCACGTTTGTGTGCAGCTGGGAATAACTTGGTGCAGAAGGAGATAGCAGGAAGAATTTCTGGATGGGCTTCCTGAGCGGAGGCGAGGGGTGGTTCTGGTACTCGGGAGGGGGCTTGGTCCCCAGCAAGAGCTTTGGTTGTTTCTTCATGGCCACAGCAGAGAATAAAGCAGCAGCATCCAGTAGACATACCATGTGAGTGCATGTGTCATTTAAACGTTTCAGCGGCCATGTTGACAAAATAAAAGAAGCAGATGAAATTGATTTCCATGATTTTATGTAACCCAATGTGACGAATTATTAATACATGCAGTGAATATGAAATAATTAATGAGGTAGTTTTCGTGGGATACTAAGTTGTCAAAATCCAGTATATTTTGCACAAACAGCACATTTCCATTTGGGCCAGCCAGGTTTCAAGTGATCAGTAGTTGTGACGAGCACATCAGAGAGGCAGAAATAACCAGTCAAGTGGCCGGATGTGTTGGCGGGAGGTTGCTGGCGGGCTGATTGCACCTATTTTCTCAGTGAAGTTGGAATCAAGTTCATCCGGCAACAGGGAGTAAAAACTGGGGGGAAGGTGCTGGAAGTTTGAGGAGAGAAGAAAAGGTGTTGGAACAGACATGTAGGAGAACGGCAGAGCTAATGGAGCCGGAAGGATGTGCTGGAACGGGGCAACACCAGTGGCCCACTCGAAGTCGGCCATCCAGGGCTTCGCGCGTGCCCAGCCACCGTTTGCTCTTACGGTCAAAGTAATTGGGAGGCAGATGCCAATCTCTCACTCCAGTAGAAAATGCTACACTTTCTCCAGAGGAAGCTTGACCTTTTCCCTTTCTCATCTGGCTTGCGGCATGTGGGTTGGGGTGGGAATATGAGATGTCAAGCAGGAGTGTGTGGGGAAGAGCTTCAAAGCACAGCCACGCTTGTGTTTTTTTTTCCCCGGCCACTGAACTTCTACCTCAGTATTCTTCTCTTAGCAGGTTTTTCTGACTCTCTCTGGGCTCACTTGACGGAACTGCATGCTTCTTCTTTCGCCTTCCCTAGAAGTCACCCCGCTGTTGCTGGAGGCTGATTTTTTGCATGGTCTGAATCTGACATACACTTGCCACGGCTACATGGGTGTGTGAGGCGGTCTCTATCTGTTGGGGGCTTGGAAGATATCAGCGAGGGCTCGCTGCTTCCTGCTCAAAGCCTGAAACTGCCAGTCCACAGACTGAGTCTCAGGGTTTCCAGCCACACACTGAAGTCCTTATGTAAGGAGGGTCACACGCCATTTTTGTCTTTGCAGAATTCCTCTCGGTATAATTATTCTTTTGATCATGCTACACATGAAAAGAAAGGCGACTGGGGTTTGAATCATGTCCTTGTTCCACTTGGAATGAACGATTGAGCCGGGGGAGCATCTGTGAGAACTGCTGGTCCGAGGGCGGTGGTTCTTCATTCTTAGTTGACAACTTCGATGCGTGTCATGCGTGTCCACAATGGCATCCTCACAGCAGACCTCAGACTTTATCCATGACATGGACCAGTCAGCGTGGGCCACTGCAGTCCTGGGTACAATCCTGCAGTCAGTGCAGTCTGAACTTCCTCTGCTGTCCCTGGGGGAACAGTTCATTGTTTCTCACCGAATAATTCAGGTACCTCCGACTCCATTCAGACCTTTCCTGAAGCAGTGCAGAGATTTTCTCATGGGTTTCGTCTGAGAGGGCTTGAGCGCTTAACGTGCACGCGCCCCAAAGCGGCTTTCAGAGTCATCAGTTTCCAAGGGGGCTTTGTGGATAAATTCGAGAGGCCGCGTGCCTTCTCTTCCTTGATGCCCTCCTGGACGCCCCGGGCAGAACCATCGCTTATGCTTGACCGATGCCCGGTGCTTCCATCACGTTCTGTGCGTATTTCAGCCAGCAGGTTGAACATCAAGTTCCTTTCAGAACTTCCTGCTTTCACACAGGATGCTCTTCTGCCTTGCTGCTTGTAGCGCGCCCTCCTCCCTCCGAATCCAGTAAGTGCCTTTTGAAGGCTTTGAGGAGGAGCTGGCCTTCTCCGAATTGATCACCCCTTCTCAGGAGTCCCTGCCTACTTGGGTGGTGCTTCGTTGCTGCCAGTGCTTGGACTGCATTTACCTGTTGGTCTCTTTCACGAGTCAGTAACGTGCTCCAGCATAAAGACCGTGTTTCACGTACGTTTGTGCCCCTAGTGCCTGGCACGGCGCCCACCACGTGGCAAACCCTCCCCTTTTTGTTGATGTGAAATGTAAAGGATTAAGTGTGATAGTGTGATTCGGGTGAACCCAGAAACAGCACGAGTTACACCACAATTTCATAACCCATACAAACCCGTACTGAAATAAGTCGACCAACTTGGTGCACTCTGGATGAAACTTCAGAGTGAGGAATCTTATCAGTTTTAGCCCAAATCAGAAGTTTGTACAAAGGATACAAACTTTTACCCTGTGCACACAGGAATTAAGCTAAAAGGAAATCTAAAAATCCATTTATAGATACTTTCACTTGGAGACTTATAGATATGTAAGAAAGATTTGTTTCTGGCTTAACCAAGTTTCATGCGAGCTCTTATTTGGGAAACAACTCTCACATGGCATTAATATAGCATAAATTGTGATTTATAGTAGTATTCTCATATCCGGTCTAGGATGAAATTTTGATATTGCCAATAAACTTTCCACTCAAGGAGAAAATGGTAAAACTGACAAACTGTGCATGCTACGCGTGTTTTGTTTTGGAAAATTGCTATTCCTGAATGTTCCCTGAATTTATTTTTACAAGTTTTTTAGAAAACTCAAGGAAAAGTCTTTTTGAAAGACACCTTGAATGTTATATTTTGTATGTCAAAGAATTCTTGTTGATACTAGTTGCACTGACTCTTTTGCTTTTGCTTGTGCTAGGCATTGTTTCTACAGTCCAGTGTGGATGTGCCCAGTTCATGCTATGTCTTGATATGTCATATAGCATCTGACACATCAAGACATTGTGTGTTTCTTACATTTCAAGTGGATAAAATCGATTCATTTTAGTGCTTTGTGCACATCTTATCTGTTTTGCTTGACTGTGTATTTCCAAATAATATGCATGCGCTGTTGGATGGACATAGATGGGTGTGTGGGTGGGTGGGTAGATCTATGAATAGAGGGATGGTTGGATGGTGTGTGACCGCTTTGAGAGTCCAGGTGTTGGGTTCAAGTCACAGCTTTGCTACCTGCTAAACTCTCTGGGCTACAGCAAGTTAATGATGTAAACCTCTGCTTCTTCAATACAATCATGGTTCTATACATGGCTGTATGGGTAAAATAATGCATATAAAGGACTTTGCATTTCGGTCCAGTCAGCTGAGGAAGAAAAAAACAACAACTTTGCTTTATAATTAGCACATAGTGCGCAGAAACGGCAGCTGTTATTGCTGTCGTATCGATGGCTGTAACTGTGTCACCTCTTTCAGTGTAAGGACGAGCAAGTACAACGTGGAGAAATGATGAGTACATTGCTTGCAACACGCTTGGGAATACCCGTGCTTTTGAGTCACTACGGCTTAAGCTCTTCTGTTCATAAGAACACGGAAAGCTTCCTTATCTACTTAGGGAATTACGGGATAGCTTAGATGTAAAAACATTCTTGCAGTTCGCCTTAATACGACAGCTGATTGTCATGCCCTATGCTTACTTAAGCAAGATAGTTTTGCACACTTTAAAAGGTTTGTAATGTCTCGGTGAGTGTCCTTAAGGCAGGGGTTCCTCTCTCCAGGGTGACACTGAGGCTCTCAACAGGGTGTGATGATATGTTAAATCATCTGGAACAGGCTTCGACACATTCAGGCAGCATAGCCTCCAAGCTTTTCTAATTTTTTCCCATCTGTCTCTACAAGAAGAAACAGCATGGTTTTTAGGCAAAGAAATAAGCCACTGCCTTTGAGTCAATTTCCCAAAGAAAGTCCATCAGTGCAGAGGAAGAGCCATTGCCTGAAGTGCTTGTGTCCAGCTCAAAGGAGGATGACTGTGCTGAAGGCTTTTCAGTTCTCTCGTGGGTTTAGCGTCTGGTTCTTCTTTCATGGAGGCGTGGGGTGAGCACCAGCCCAGGGCTGATGAGAAGGGGCCGAGGCTTCCTTGGGCAACGGCTCTGGCGAGGGAGGAGGCGGGGTGGGGGTTGGGGGGCGTAGGACGGAGGCCGGCCTGGCTGCGCGTGGATGCACGCAGGTTGTTTTGAACTTGAGCGATGCCTCCTGCTTCTTCCCACCGACTTCTGCTGGTGCAGAGCAGAGCGGCTTCTTCCGGGAGGAAGTGCCTGCCTTTTAAGGAGTGCCAGGGATTCTGGCAGCCAGCCTCCCTCCCCCGCCTCCCCGCTCAGCCTCCTTCTCATTGGCCTGGAGTCCGGCAGGGGCTTAGCCCTGAGAAGGTTTGCATTTTTAAAATGTCTTCCTTTGTCAGCTTGAGATTTTCCAGAATTTAAAAGCGGAAAGGAAGAGAAGAGAACAAGGAAGCTATTAAAGATGTATTAAATAAACTCTACTGGGAGCAAGAGTGGGTTTAAGAGAGAATCTGTAACTTTTGCAAGGGAAGTTTTGGTGATTGCTTATTATTTTAACAAAGAGAGTGTGTGTGTGTGTGTTTGTGTGTGTGTGTGTGTGTGTGTGTGTGTGTGTGTGTGTTCCTGAACGGGAGAAGCAGATGTTTAAAGGAGACGGGCAGGAAGCAGCCCTGACAAATGAAAGGACTTTTGATTGAATTCATGAGCTAAAGTTTCCTGCCAGTAATTCATTCAACTCTAGGCTACATAAAAGGAAAACCCATATAATTGCGGTCTAATCGCTTAACTTTAAAACAGACAACCAAAACAGGCGGGTGTAGCTTCCACAGGTGACACCTCCATCATGTGTCAGCTAGCTTTAGGTTATTCTTTAGGGGTCATCTAGAGATGACGGCCCCTTCCTCTGCTCCCGCTCCTCCCGTTTGGTGCTCTAGTGCTCCAGCCTCTGTCCGTTATTGTCTGTAGGAGTTAAAATCCTCAGTGCAGATTTTTTTTCCTTAAGCTGTTTTGTGAGCAGGTGCAGATGGCTTTCGCGAGCTGAACCCTTTGAAATGCTCTGTCTCAGCCTACAGAAACTAAAGTTTTAAAAAATGAAACAACTGTGTTTTGGGCAGTACCTATAATTCAGCTGCAAAATGTTTTTCCCGTTTTATGATGAAATCTGCCATCTCTGTTTCTTTCCCTTAATGAATTTGGTTTGTTTACAGCCTGGAGGAAATCTTGTCACTAAACTCCACCCTCACCACTCCTGCAGTATTTTTCAGGCTGATGATTTCACAACCAGAGCCATTGCAAAATAAGGGTAGATGTGCATGTTTTTAAAAAACAAAATCCCTGGAGATTTTTAATCCGTTTTTTTTTTCCTTTTGTCTTTCTTCACAGTATACTCAAGTAAACAGTTTCGGGAAGACTCAGAGCACTGAGCCTTCTGTACGGTTTCATGAATATACCGTGAACAAAGTCGGTTTTCTTCATCAGGTCTTTTCATTTTCAACCATGCCGCAGAACGTGTGGAGTCCTGGGTTCGGTGCCTACATTGGGCGTCCTTCTGAGAAGTCAGGTGGAGAGTGAATCCACTCCCTTGGAGCAAAGAAGCCCTCGAGGCCAGGAAGGCCAGCCCCTGAGCTTTCTGCTCTAATCACGCTCGCAGGGGCACGAGTACAAACACATAACCCACGTCGCTATAACCAAAAGCCCTCATTTTGCTCACTTGCTGAACCCTGAACTGAACCAAACCCAAATATTAATGTTGAAACGGAACCAAAACATGTCCAAAAATAGACCACATGAACTAGTTCAAACTAGAACGATGCATAGTCTCTCAAATGACTGAACAGAGCAAAACCAGAATTCCGAAAAATTCCACAAAGCCCACCTAAGGCAAGCCGAGGGCCCGTTGGTGGGTGTCTTTGACGCCAGGCCAGCAGGAAGAGGGGCTTAGACTCCGCTCTTCTGCTGATCTCCATGTGATGACTGTCCCTGGGACAGTGACTTGGGGAACAACTGTTAATGGCAACACCGGCCCGTGCTGTCGGGCAGGGGAGCCAGCCGCACAAGGTTTCTCACGCTGGGCGCCGTCGACATCTCGGACTTAGTAAGTCTTTCTGGTGGGGCTGTCCTGTGTGTTGTGGGAGGCTTGGTAGCATCGCTGACCTCTGTCCACCAGTGGCCCCCGTCCCCTCCAGTTATAAGTCAAAAATGTCTCCTGGGGAGCCAGGACACCCCTGTTGAGAAGCATTGCTTGAGGGGAGTGGGCACCAGCCTCCCACATTGTTTCAAGAGTTTCCCAGAAGGTGTTGGAAGGATCAGCTCTGCACTGACTTGCCCAGCGGGGCCACCTCTAGAAAATAACGGCCAGCCTCTAAGTTCTCATCTCAGAGTTGGTTTCCTTTGCGTTTTTTCTTTTTCTTTTTAATTTAAAGATGCAGGGTACAATTCAGGATTAGGTCTACAAGTGGTCATCGTACAGGTCCAGTTTGGGCCTCCCTTGGGTCCCACTTTGCCTGGTTTGAGATCAGGGCCCCTTCTGGATGTTGCGCTCCCAACCCCCTGCCCTGGCAGGATCCCGCTGCTGCCACCCGAGTCAGCTTCTCTGCGGAAGCGAGACATCCGGGATGCCGGAAAGGCCACGCATGGCGTTATTGGGAAGCAGGGCTCGTGACAAGACCGTTGAAGGCCTTTGCGAATGGACTCTTTAACAAAAGCTGTCTCACGACAGCGTAAGGTATGGCGATCAAATAAGTCCAGAATCTTCTAACCATGTTGCAGTCGGCGTTTGTCTGCATATTCTGCAAAAAGTTGCAGAAATAGTTCAACCTACTGAATCTAGTAGTACTTCTAATTCACAATATAGGAGGATGCTATTTGTTCCAGGCTGCCTCCGTACCCTACAGTGAATTATTATATATTCGAGTGCTATTTCAGGAGAAGTAGACATCTTAATTATAACTTTTTTTTTGAAGTTTGTGTGTATATAGTGCATACTTTTGAAATGGAATTTATGATTATTCTGCACTTCAATGAGACTTCGTTTTTATGTCATGTAACAGTACCTTTCCGTTGGCGGTTTTCATTTGGTAGGAAGACTAATTTGTACATCAGAGAATTATTTGGAACGGTGGGTCTTGCCAAGATTATAATGTGGTAATTGCATTTAAAATTGAGCTGTGCCAATGCACTGCAAAAATAATAATAAGCCCACTAAATATAAAACACTGACACAGTTTTTGAATACTGTGAAAAACAAAACAACTTTTCCATTTTTCGTGTGTGAGGAAAACCTGAGGAAAAAGTAATTGCAGTAGAAAAACCGAACAGCTAATTGAGTTTTCCAAATGGTTTATTTTAAAGATGCTTTAGCATTCTAAGGCACAGATTCTTAGCTTTTGTTTAGTTTTTATCTTTGAAAGTGGATTATGAGCGAATTACCCTTGGGAGGCTGAGGTGAGTGGATTGCCTGAGCCCATGGGTTCGAGACCCGCCTGGGCAACTTGGCGAGACTTCATCTCTACAATAAATCAAAAAAAAAAAAAATTAACCAGGTGTGGTAGCGCGCGCCTGTAGTTCCAGCTACTTGGAAGGCTAAGGCTGAAGGATCGCCGGAGCCCAGCAGGTTGAGGCTGCAGTGGCCGGGAGCGGCCACTGCACTCCAGTCTGGGTGACAGAGTGAGACTCCAACTCAAAAAAAAAAAGTGAATTATACATTGAAGTGCTACTGTAAAAGTTATTGGTTAATATTTCCTCAAAGACTGCGATCGATGCTGATGCCTATGAAGCCTGTAAGGAATACTCTCTTGATCTCAGTTCCCTTACTCACCAATCTCCACAACCACCCTATCAGTATCAGATGTTTCCCTGTTCTATGAGTGAGAAAAGTCCAGCTCAGAAATGTTCAGCAGACGTGGGCAGGTTGCCACAACCGTGACACAGGCCAGCGAGAGGGTGGCAGGAGTGAGGGGTGCTACTGCTTGAGAGCCTCCTAGGAGACCCACACTGCTGACCACTGTTCTGCTCTGTGAGTGACCACTGTTCTTCTCCGTGACCTCGTACTGTTATTCTGTTTTCTTAGAGAGAAACAGACTCCAAATGGAAACTCCAAGTGGAAAGTTAGCAAACGGTAGCCCCAAAAATCTGACACCAGAGCTTCTGACGTTTTTTTCTGGATTCTCCTGTACTTTAAATTCAAAAACATGAAAGAAACTCAAGCTGTATCAGTTGACATCTAATAATGTATAAATTCTGATCCATGAAAGAGTATCATCACAATCTTTCTTCAGTTTGTAGGAGAACTCAAACTCCAAACGTTCTTGATTCTGTCCCAGCATACTCTGACATGGACCAAGACCTCCAAGGGCTTTCCATCCTCTCTTCAGGCTTTCTGAGAGAGTGGTGGCAGTGGCAGTGACAGCCTCCAACGGGAGCCAACTGCTGTCATTTCCCTCTCTTCACGTGCCATCCCCAGGGAAGGAAGGCAGTCCATCTCAGGGGGCTGCAGCCTGGACCTGTTGTGTCTCCTTCCAAGTAGCAGATCCTTCAAACCTAACACTATCTGCTAGCCATGTGGCGATGAGCTTGGCGGCCAAAAGGATTGGGATACATCACCGCGTTGTGCTTAAGTGTCGGAAAGTATTTGATGGGCCAATTCTGAAAGAACGAAGTTAGCATAAGTGCATCTTTGGTGGCAGTGGTAGTTGTGTAGTTGTTTCCATCTCCTTACTCCTGTTTACTTCCAGACTCCCGAAGGTCAAAGTGCCCATTTAGACCACAAGCCTCGAACAGATCTCTTTTGAAGTTTTTCCCTTGCTTAGTTATGCTTCTCCGAGGAGCATACGTTGACAGTATTTCATCGACGGCTTGATCATGTGCTACCCTGTTTTGCTGGTTCTTTGACCAGCTCTGTTCATACCAGACACTTGAATAAGTTCAAGTTCGCATGTCTTGATTTAGCTCCTCTCATGATCCCTGGCTCATTAAAACATTAGCAAACCTGCCTCTACACATCATATCTATGAAGGAAGTTTTGTCTGCAGCAATAATAGCTACAGTGAGACCTAGCATGGAAAGGGGAAAAAAAAAAGTTATTGCTCCAGGAGCTGAGCGTAAACTTCTTTGTGAGGGAGTTTGGAACAGTGACAGCCACAGCAGTTGCAGCAATGCCGCCCTGAAACAGCAGGGCTTGGGATCTCAACAGAGATTCTATTCGAAAGTGAGTTGTTCTCCTCTGGCCTCGCAAATTATTTTCAGAGGTTAGCCACTTATGAAAAAATAAATCTTCTCTCACTTGGAAGTAAAGAACGTGTTGTTTGGCTTGAAACGTAACACAAGTATCCGGGGCTCGGTTTTTTTCCGTGTCTGGTGAGCATACTCTCACCCGCCTTCTGCAGGCTGTCCGTCGATCCCACATGTGAGGTGTCCTGGCAGAAAATGCTCCAATCAGACTCTGTCATCGTGTAAATAGCAGTGTTATTGTCTCTTCCATATTAATGAAACCCACAGCTGAACAACTAAAGCTCTGTGCTAATTGCTTGTCCTCAGAGCTGGGTATTTCAGATCTAATTCTCTTCAGAACACCAGCTGGCATCAAGTAGGCACAAGCTCCTTGGGTTACTTTAACCACTTAGGTACTAATTGGGCAGAGTGGAAGGCACCAGGCTGTGTCCACACAGGTGGAACAAAGCAGAATACTGAGCAGTTTTCCAATTTGTATCAAGGTAGTAGGTCAACTCAGTTTGTTTCTAGTTAACACAGATGTCTGAGTTGTCGGGATGCATCCAAACCAAGTGCTTATTGAAATAAACATGAGCCTGGTGGATTCCTTTCCTTGCAAACACATCCTACACAATGAACAAGGTGCACACTGTGGAAATCTGTGAGCCTGAGGAGGCTAGGTACGTCATGCAGGATGCTGTCATTTTCCAAATGTCGGTGGCACAGCCAGGCGCAATACGTGATTGTTGTATTAATAAATGAAGGAATGACTTGCTAAAGTCTGTCATCATGTTGGCCTGTGCTTGATCCATAAATTTCATATTCTTGCTTATGAAATGAATGAGATATGCCTTTTTTTCTTGTTTATTTAGCCTTTCTTTTACATAGACAGGTATTCTGCTTTGCAAATAGTGACTGAAACAGTTCCTTTCATCTGGCCCTGATATGTGTGTATATTTATTAAGAAATTCTCATTGGGGATCTCAACTGGACTACTTTATTGCTATTTCGGACACAAATGTTTGGTCTGAAGTCACCTGTGACACAACTGGCAAGATACCTAACCTTTTAAGTAATATAAAAATTACTGTAGACTGAAAAATCTATTTTTTGGATGTTTACCACATGCCTAACAGTTTGCTGGGTATTACAGAAAGCAGCTACACTCAAGGATAGGGGGAGACAGTTTAATTGGAGAAAGAAAATCAACTCACGTGAAATAGTTTTAAAGAAGAAATGAAGTGTATTCTGTGGTGCAGGGTATTGGAGCCAAGGCTAAGGTGTGAATTGTGTGACACAGATGGTGATCTCAAAGGAGTTAAGGAAGGTAAAGCTCAACTTGGGCCGATGTCATCCGGGAAGACTTGGACTGCTGTCACAACAAACGAACGATTCCTATAAGCCTCTTCTATGGTGGAAGCATTGCGGGGGACAGAGAGAAGCGTGATCACAGAGATGGGACTTCAGAAGGAGCGGAGGGGATGACAAGACACGGACTGGCCAGGAAGAGACGGCAACGTAGTCTAAAACACAGAATCGGGGTCAGCAGAGGACCAGAGAGAACCACAGCTATAGTCATCAGCTTAGCATGGCAGTTCTTGTTTTGAAACTCCTTTGACTGACGCAGATTTGCCAGCTCACCTTTTTAAAACCCACCATGGCTCAGGCTTGGTCTGCAAAATGTTAGCATCCAGTTCAGAAGTTCCCCCGAAGAGAGAGAAAAGCAGAGAGTGCTGTTCTTTGGGATTTTGGAAGATGATCTAGCAGAAATGATAGACGGCATTCACTAGCATCTTTTTCTTGCTAAGAAAAGCACTTATTGGAAACAAAGGTGCCAGCCAAACTGTGTCCTATGGGGTACCTGCGGGGAACTCGGCATGCCGTAGCTGTTTCCTGAGAAGACGGTGAGCAAGTTCTGAGTATTATTCGCAGGACTGGTTCTCTTTGGGTCTGTAAGAACCCTCAGGTGGCTCCATTTGATAGGCACTTCCTTCTGCTTCAACATCTTACATTTTAAAGTGTGTAAGCATTCATCGTGCTTCCTGAATTCCACGTCTGCTGGCTTCGACTCAGTCTCCTCCTCTGGTGACTAAGAACCAGTCACTTCTGGTTCAGAGACTCAGAGACACCCCCAGACACCTTTATTTTCCAGGCAGAAAGAACATGGAAGAAAAAATATTTATTTGAAAGATAATGGACTTTCAGTGTTTAAAATCATAGTTCTTAGCATTGCAGTCTCCATTTTCTGTGCTCTGTTTAAAGCTCCTCAGGTGATTTTGTTTTTAAGTTCACATAATATCTCAGACTTTTTTTTCCTGTCAAGATAGCCATTGCAAAAAATCCCTTGGCTATTGTGAAGATTTTGGAAGAGAGGAGATGATTCTTGCTGGACCATCGTTTCGTTTCTTTAATTTGGCAGCTTTATGTCATATGTCAAGAAAGAAATTGTATAGTGTAGAACGTGCCAGTGGCACCCAGGTTTTTGACAGCGAGCAGCCCCGTTCCTGTCGCAACAAGGACGTTTCTGCCTCTGTCATGCGCTCACAGTGCTCTCTCCCTGGGGTGACTCCTGTCAT
>NW_007248629.1:389802-420060 GCF_000164805.1 Carlito syrichta | reverse complement strand
CCCCCCCCCCCCCCCCCCCCCCCCCGGGATCCCAGAGGGGCAGAAGAGGTGGAGCGCTCACTTACCCAAATCCATGAAAAAGAGCGTTTGTCTCTGGAACAAGCAATGCAGAGCAACTCTTCTAGGAGGGAGTTGAGGACTGCCTTGTCTAAGACGCATCTCACTGCTGTTTGGATTCTCTCTCCAGCCCTCATGGCAGCTTTCTGGCATGACCGTGTACAGCAGAAGGGGGTGCCCTCGGTGTTGAGTGCTTGGAGTGAGGTGAAGTTTCAGTGCACACTGGGGGTTTGAAGAAAGACTTTTTTTAGGGTTGATTTTTATTCCTTTAAAAAAGTAATATGGGGAAAGAGCTAAATCCCCTTAGCATACAGGAATCCAGAGAGAATTCATCAAGTACAGGTGATCACCTGGGCTGTGCCTGCCCCCCCCCCCCCGCGCTCCCCCCCCTTATGTTACTGATAAAAAACCAAACCTGAGGAAAGCAGTCATGGGCCCAAGGTCACACAGGCCCTGGCGGAATGGAGTGAAAATAAAATCCACATCTCTTGACTTTCAGTCAAAGGAGTGGCGGAAGAGAGAAACCATGCCTCTGGCCCAGGGCTCAGCAAACTTCTTCTGTCGAGGACCAGAGAGTAAATACGCGAGGCTTTGTGGGCCATGGGTTATTGTCAGAGTGACTCAGCTCTGTACTTGGGGCCCCAAAGCATCCATAGACAACATGTAGACAAAAGAGTGTGTCTGTGTGCCAATAAAACTTTACTGACAGAAACAGTCCTTGGGCCAGACTTGACCCTTGGGTCATAGATTGCTGAGGTTTGCACTGGATCTAAATGAGGAAATAAACATGGAAGTCTTGCTGGAGTTGTTTATGAACCACATCCCAAATGTGATCTGTCATGGAGCATGTCAGTTTTTCATGGGTCCAGAAGGTGCTGTTAGTTAGAGAAAATTGCTCTGACTCAGACAAAACTGACTCCTTTTATAGCTTTCTTGAGAAAAGGTTGTTGATGAGAATTTCAAAGTATTGAAGAGTTATTCTTCAAGATTGTCTGTATGTCACTATTGTGCCACTTAAATGTGGAAGATTTATGTTTCTGTATGTCTTTCAGAAGTTAAATACAGGCCAGGTATGGTGGCTCACTGTAATCCCAGCACTTTGGGAGGCCGAGGCGAGTGGATTGCCTGAGCCCATGGGTTTAAGATCAGCCCAGGCAACTTGGCAAGACCTCGTCTCTACAATAAATTAAAAATTAGTGGTAGCGCACACCTGTAGTTCCTGCTACTTGGAAGGCTAAGGTGGAAGGATTGCTGGAGCCCTGCAGGTTGACGCTGGGGTGTCTGTGAGTGTGCCACTGCACTCCAGCCTGGGCGACAGAGTGAGACTCCAACTCAAAAAAAAAAAGAAAAAAAAAAATGGAAATGAAGTGAAACTTTTCTGAAAGTCCTCTATATCTTGGAGGCAACATTCCTTTTAGATCATTAAGAAAGCTTGACGTTATTTTTTTTTAAGTTTGCAGGTGTGTACACACAAGCATGTGTGTGTAAGAAAGACAGACACAGATAGAAAAAGAGGGACAATACCTGCACACACGTTTATTGCAGCATTATTCACAACAGTAAAAACACGGAACCAACCATGCTGCCCATCAAAAGAGAACTAGATAAAAATGTGGTGTATATGCATGATGGAATATTACACAGCCACAACAAAGGAAAAAGTGTGGACTTCACAGCCACTTGGATGAACTTAGAGTCTATAGCACTCAGTGATCTACCTCAGAAACAAAGAACTGAGTACCACATGTTCTCGCTTATAAGCGGACCCTGAACATTTACCATAATGCTATAAGAAAGGGATTGGCAGTAACCGGAAACTGGTGGAGTGGGGAGGGACACATAACATGAATAAGCGTACCTGATCTCAAATCAGGCAGAGTGGGGGCCACAGGGCGGCCCAAGCTTTACCTGTACGATGATCACTTGTACACCTAGTCCTGAATTGTACCCCATGTCTTTAAAATAAAATAATTTTCTTAAAAAACTAGGGACATCTCTAGGAGCAAGTCAGAAGGAACTCCTGCATCGATGACCATCACCGTCCTAGACTTAAATGTTTTCTCCCCCCGGAGCTGCTTGGTGGGTGCATCGCCCCAAGGCTGGCATTGAGCCTGCACATTCTCACCACGACGCACAAGTGGACACTCTTGTGGGGTGCTTCTGCTGTGTCACTGTGTGACGAGCGTAACCCTTCAGGAAACACGGTGCTCTTGCTGGGCCCAGTCCAGGGGCAAGACTTCCAGGGAGGGTGAAGAGGCTGGGAAGGAAGGAGGCAGTGTTGCCAGAGACCAGGAACGGAGAGGGCAGGGCGTCTGCGGCCAGTGGCCCCCCAGCCAGCCCTTGGAGCAGGCTCAAGCCGCTTCCCCTTCCTGCTTCCCCTGGTCTCTCTTCTTCGTGCTTCTCTCTTCTCTCTTTCTTCCCTTCGCCACTTGGCTCCACTTTCCACCACCCAGTCCCACCACGAGGCAGGTGGATGAGGTGACGCGTCGGGATTGGCCCACGAGAAGACCCTTTGGGTTGTTTCCGATTTCTTTTATCTCCCCTGAGCTGAGGTATTACTAAAAAACATAAATAAATAAGGAAAACCCATGAACGTCTGACTTTTTCCCACTGTACATGTCACATTTTCAAAAATAATACTTTTTTCTACCTGTAAAGATTTTTTTAGAGTAATTGAAAGAAAGACAATAGGAAATTTTATTTTATCAGGAATTGGAGCAAAGCCCTCTTTCCTGTGATGTTGGTCTCTAGAAAAAATTGAGCATGATACATAATGTTACTCTGACACTCGAACTTGCTTTTCCTACTTTGGTGTTTGATGTTGTCTTTTGTCTTCTCAGTTGGCTTGATTTCTTAAATTTTAACTTCACGGGGTGCACGTGCAGTCTTGTCTCATGGGCACATTGCACGATGAAGAGGCCTGGGCGACTGTCAAGCCCGTCACCCAAATAGTGAGCGTGGGGCCCAGGAGGTATTAATAGTTCTTCAGCCCTCCCGCTCCCACTTGCCACTGGGAAGTCCGAGCCAGAACGGTCCGGCAAGAGAAAGAAATAAAAAGGCCTCCAAATAGCAAAAGAGGAAGCTGAATGATCTCTCTTCACCAATGGTACGATTCTACATGTAGAAAACCCCAAAGATTCTGCCAAGACGCCCAGACCCGATGAGCAACTTCAGTCAAATTTCAGGATACAAAATCGACGTTCAAAAGCCAGAAGCATTTCTGCACATCAAGGGGACTTTGAGGAGCCCTCTGGGTCTGTTGTTCCCCACTTTATGACCCTGTGTACCTGTGTTTAGCTTCCACTTCTAAGTGAGAATATGTGGTATTTGGTACTCTACTTCTACGTTAATTCTCTTAGAACAGTCTGCATGCATGTTGCTGCAAAGCACATGATTTTGTTCTTTTCTATGACTGCACAGTATTCCATGGGGTAGGTGTACCACATTTTCTTTATCCAGTCCACTGTGGATGGGCTTCTAGGTTGGGTCCATGTCTTTGCTATTGTGAATAGTGCTGCAATAAGCATGCAAGTGCAGGTATCTTTTTGGTAGAATGATTTATGTTCCTTTGGGTATATACCCAGCACTGGGATTGCTAGGCCAAGTGGTACTTCTCTGTTGAGTTCCTTGAGAAATCCCCAAACTGCTTTCCATAGGGGCTGAACTACTTGACATTCCCAGCAGGGTATGAGCTTTCCTTTTTCTCCACAACCTCACCAACAACTGTTGGTTTTGACTTTTTAATAGTAGCCATTCTGACTGGCATGAGCTAGTACCTCACCGTGGTTTTGATTTGCATTTCTCTGATGGTTAGTGATGCTGAGTATTTTTTCATTTGTTTGTTGGGCGCTTGCATATCTTCTTTTGAGAAGTGTCTGTTCATGTATTTTGCCCACCGTTTAATGGGGTTATTTGTTTTTCTCTTGCCAATTTGTTTAAGTTTCTTATAGATTCTGGATATTAAGCCTTTGTCACAAAGAAACAAATTTGTAATCTGCAAAGATTTTCCCCATTCTGCAGACTACCTATTTATTCTGTTGACAGTTTCTGCTGTGCGAAAATTCTTTAGCTTATATAGGTCTCAATTGTCAACTTTTGTTTCTGTTGCTTTTACTTTTGAGGATTTAGTCATAAATTGGTTGCCTAGATCAATGTCTACAAGAGTATTTCTTAGATTTTTTTTTCTAGGATTTTTATAGTTTGAGGTCTTACATTTAAGTGAATTGACCCTGAGGTAATTTAATTGATCTTGAGGTAATTTTTGTATATAGTGAGAGATAGGAGTCCAGTTTCATCCTTCTGAATATGGCTAGCCAGTTTTCCCAGCATCATTTATTGAATAGAGTGTCCTTTTCCCATTGTTTATTTTTGTCAACTTTGTCGAAGAGCTGTTGGTTGTCGATATGTGGTTTTATTCCTGGATTCTCTGATCTGTTCCGTCGGTCTGTCTGTTTAGTCTTGTACCAGTACCATGCTGTTTTGGTTACTGTAGCCTTGCAGTAAAGTTTGAAGTCAGATTATGTGATTTCCTTGGCTTCTCCTTAGGATTGCTCTGGCAGTTTGGGCTCTTTTTTGGTTCCATGTGAATTTTAGAATTGTTTTTTCTAATTCTATGAAAAATGACACTGATAGTTTGATAGGAATTACATTGACTCTTTAGATTGCTTTGGATAGTATGAACATTTTGACAACACTGATTCTTTAGATCCATAAAAATGGAACGTTTTCATTTGTTTGTGTCATCTAAGATTTCTTGTTTCATTTGTTTGTGTCATCTAAGATTTCTTTTTGCAGTGTTTTGTAGGTTGTGTTGTAGAGAACTTTAGCCTCCTTGGTTAGATGTATTCACAGACATTTTAGGTTTTTTTGTAGCTGTTGTAGATGGACCTGCATCCTTGATTTGGTTCTCAGCTTGAATGTTGTTGATGTGTAGAAATGTTACTGGCTTCTGAATGTCGATTTTGTATCCTGAAACTCAACTGAAGTTGCTCATTGGGTCTAAGGTGTCTTGGCAGAATCTTTAGGGCCTTCTACATGTAGAATCATCTCCTCGGCGAAGAGAGATCATTCGACTTCCTCTTTTGCCATTTGGATACCTTTTTATTTCTTTCTCTTGCCTGATTATTCTGGCTAGGACTTCCCAGTGTGCTTTAAAAGTTTGTATAAACTTTTTCATTGCATTAACGGCAACTTAAAAAAACTGGTCTTAAAAAGCAAATAACTCACAGGTTAATATCCTTTTTCTCAGACTAGGCCCACGATAGGACACTGGGATTCATTTTACTTTGTTTTATTCATGCTTTCTCCTCAAAGCTTAAATAAGAAGGCTGATTTCCCGCTTTTCTCATCAATCTCCAGGTTTGATTCTGAGGGAAGTAAGAGAGAGCGTTGACCCAGACTGCAGTCCTGGCCATGTGACCCAGCGTTCTGGCCTCCCATCGGCAGACTCGTGTTGTCCTGTCAGATATGCCCTCTCCTCCTTCCCACCCGCCCACACTTCGCCCAGACGTCAAGTTCCCTCTTGGTGCCACAGCCCTTTGGGAAGCTCTCCCTGGATAATTGCCCACCACCATGATCCTTACTCCCTCGGAATTTCTGTAGCACTTTTAGTCTGTGCCAAACAATTTCTCACTTAATTAGATGTTATCTTGGATCCCTCTCTAGTGGTTTGAAGCATAGTGTTAAGCACATAATCTTTGCAGCCATTTGAAGAAAAGGCGACAGCTCTTGAGGCGCTGGGGTTGTGATGCTTAGGGGAGACCACAGCACCCTCGGGAAGGAGCCATCTTGGGGGACGCATTCCAGTCTCACCCTGGTCCTCAGGTGCACAAGCTGAACGACCGGAGTGTCAGGATGCCACGTGGGTGGCGTCGGCCGGAGGCGAACTTACCTTCGCCTGATCCACAGAGGCCGATTAGAACGCCGGTGTATTCCTTTTCGGTATGAAGTATAACTGCCTTGTATAAACGGATACCCAAGTCCTCAGGCTAGTGTTTTGTCTACTTGCAAGTGAGTGTGTGAGTTCAGGTATAATCGCCAGAATTCGTAGGCACAGAAGCAAGGCCAAAGTAGCTAGTCACACGATTTGGATGGTTCGAGGATTAGAGCACGACGCCGGGAATCAAGGCTGTTTTTATTCTAGGAAGATACCTGCCCACGAGACTGGGTAGGAGGTGCTCTTTAGTTTAAGCTCAGACAGTGGATGGTGTTTCCTTAGATGCTTACTCTCCCGTGGAAAGCGTTTACTCGGGTAAAGACTGCGGCTCTCAGTGATCCCATGAGTGACCAGAGTTCTTTCCCACGGGCCCCTTTTCCATAAGATCTTAAATATAGTTGGTTAGTTTCCATCAAGGGTTGTTCTCAGTTAATATTTAAAAATCTCTGCCTTAAACGTCGGACAGTCTTGTCTCTGCCATTCCCGGGTCCTCAGACTGCCTCCTGTGCCTCCCCCTCGAGGCGCCACTAAACATGGAGGCATCGTCTCCCCTTCCTGGTATGATATCCTTAATGGCATAGACTCTACAAGCACGTATCTGTTCCACCTCTGTGAAACAAGCATATTAGCCTCTGCTGTGAGCCAGCGTTGTTAAAGTTAATGTGGACATAGACATATGATAAATGCAGCACAGTCCTTGTCCCTGGAAACTCCCCATTTTAAAAGACAGGTGTATAAAACAAGCACAGTAAAATGTTTTGGGTCTTCTGAGGGGAACAGATGGTGAGACACTAAAGAGGAAGCCATCAGTCTTACTTGTGAGAATCAGGAGTTCTTAGAGAGAGAGAAATTGATTAAAACCCCTCACATAGGAATTTTTTTTTTTTTGCCTGTGGATTATTTTAGATAACAATCCAGATTATTAGCGTCTCGACTCCTTTTTTATTTACGTTCATTCACTTGTTATTGAATGTTCAAGCCGAGTCTAAGTTCGGAATGAAAGTGTCACAAGACACACGTTTCACTATTTCCTGATTCGCTAAACGTGGCAATGTAGCTCGGGACCTGAGCACAGAGGGATCGCATGTGACTGCGAGGACGTTCAGCCAGGAAGGAAATGCAGAAGTGAGTATGACGCTCTCTTCCAACACCCCTACTTGGGCAGCAAAGTTGAGCTCTCATTAGCTGGGCAAGTGCCACACCCATTCTACACACACCACAGCACGTTAAGCTCGGGGTTACGTTCCCTCGTTTTCCTGAGAGCCCTCCCCAAAGAGGTGTGGATGAAATCAGAAAACCTGGGGACCCTGTGGGTCTCAGATCGGCCAAAACAGAACCAGCACAATCTGATCAAGGCTGTTCCGGGAATCGGGAAATCCAAGAGACAGTCGTCTCCATATACGCTTTAGCACATCTTTGAGCATTTCTGTGTATTCGTTTGCATACTTGAAGAAAGGGCGTTAGTATGTCTAGTCTTCATCTCTGCCTATAGAATGCTGTAATGCAATTAAACTACAGGCCTGTTCTTCCAAAATTTCAGCTACTCCAGTTTTCTAAGTCAAAAGGATGTATAAATCACTGGAAAAAAGTATAAATCCTTAAAAGAGCGTTAAGTGAAGTAATGCGTTTAAATCGAGACCCAAGATGTACAAATATGTATAACTATATACAAATATTTGAAAGAGCAAAATGCATAAGTCTTTGAAAGAGATATTAATGCATTTTCATGTATTTTTTGTGAACTGGAAATTTCTGCTCAAATGTGTTCATCAAACCCGTCTTCTCTCCTAGCCAGAAAAGACTACTGCAGACCAGCCAGGTCTGTTCATATTCATCATTCCATATTCTAAATAGCTCGGGATTTTCTTTCCAAAAATGGAAGCAGGGGCAGTCATATTGTGGGAACTTTTTCGTTAAACAGGCTGTATTTCATTAAAAGTCTTTTTTTTATGCCTGTTTCCATTTTCAGGTTATCCTGTGGAGGATAACAGTTCTGAAAACAGCCGGGCTCGGTGGCTCAGCCTGTAATCCCGCGCCTTCGGGAGGCTGAGGTGAGTGGATTGCCTGAGCCCGCGGGTTCGAGACCCGCCTGGGCAGCGAGACCTCATCTCTACAATCAATCACAAAATCAGCCGGGCGGTAGCGCGCGCCTGTAATTCCGGCTACTCGGAAGGCTGAGGCGGAAGGATCGCCGGAGCCCAGCAGGTCGAGGCTGCGGTGACCGGGAGCGGTCACTGCACTCCAGTCTGGGTGACAGAGTGAGACTTCAACTCAAAAAAAAAAAAAAAAAAAAAACAATTCTGAAAACTTGCTAATTGGTGACAAACATAACATTTGCATATAAAACATAATCCCTTTCTATTTAAGAAAAGGTTTTGGTGGTTCTGGGCTGCCCAAATATCACAAATAAATGTCTGTTTTCTGTATCCACACCCACCTTCCTACCTTTGATAGCTGTCTGTGATTTTGCAAGGCAGAATACTGTGTGAAAATGAACACCAGGTAACCATATATCTCTGCAGCCCAGTGAGTTCACTATTTCCTACAAAATCAGATAATTTAAAGTGTCTGGTATTATCAGTTCTACCTCTGTTCTGGTAGAATGGAATAAAGGATTCTTTCCGATTTTTTTGCTCTGTCGGTTGGAGGAAGACATGCTTAAATTCTTAAAGAAACCAGTCACTTGGTGTGTCTTCAGGGCATCATGGTAGGTGCTGGGGAAAACCATACAAGTGCAAGTCCGTGTTTCTATACTGTGGATGCTTCCAGGCTGGTTAGAAAGGCTAGCCATGTCGTGGCAAGTGCTTTATGGCAAGACACACAAGGTGGTGTCCGAGGAGGAATCATCTAGGTAGGTAGAAAGTGGTGACTCAGAGGGTTTCCTGGGGCTCCAGGGATGAGGAGGGCTTCCTGGAGGAACCTTCCGACTCCCTGCAGCATCTCGACGACAGTTTCCAAAAGAAAGTTCCTCAGAAAACACCCACATGTACAATCGCTGTTCCTGGAAAATGGTTACAATGAATTTCTTTAAGTGCTTGGCATTTTCAATTATGTGCTGTTTTCTATTTGCCACTCACTGACTTCTTGGTGGTTTGTGGTTGGATTTGTGTTTTTCTCCTCTCCTGACTTATCTGAGTAATTCTGGCACTGGCCAGGTTTGGGATGTTTTTGTTCAGACATTCTTAAGTTGTTTGGTAAGAAGCAAAGTCTTTGTTGCATTCTTCTGCTGAGAAACTGCTTTTTCTTCTCTCTCTGTTTAAACCCGGAACTTAGTAGACGCTCTTTATTTCTGTAGATTGTTTTAGAGGTGAGAGAAGAGGGAAGCTTTTTTCAACTAGAAGTATCCATATTTTCAGAAAATAACCAGTCCATTTTAAGATATCAAAGTCATTTTACAAGAGAATGCATGCACGTGGGTGCATAAGAGAGAGCCCAGTGCTTTGGATACCCATGTCTGCGGGCCTCAGAATCGCTTGTGAAGACTAGAAACCATGGCCATCTGCCAGCCAGCGGCAGCATCACCACAATGGAATTCACAGTGACTCTGTTAAGACTTTATAAATACAGGGAGGGTCCAAGAGCCAGGACCTTCAGGCAAATGGGGCCCGTCTAGTCTGGTCTGGTCTGGTCTGGTCCGGCTGACTAAGCGAGGAAGTCTTCTCTTTGAATGAGGACTTCCTCAGCATCCATAGGCGTTTGACCTAATGCATAGGGAGACAGCGGCCATCTCTTTTCTTGGCAGACCACGTGCTAGCTGGGGCAGGAAGTCACCCTGCAAGGAAAGCCAGGGTGTGTGGGGTTGGTGTGAGGACCGTGCCTGGAAGTTGGCAAAGTGGTACCGTTTTGAGTGTTACTTCTTTTCTCTTCTGGTCTCGTTCTTCAGAGAAGCTGTGTCATATTCTGGGAACCGGATGCCATCCTGAAGGAGAAAAGCAAAATAGATTGAGGGGCGGTACCTCTGCAGAGGCACAGGAAACCAAGAATGCAGCCTGGGGCTGGCTGGGGGAGATGGAAATTAGTTGACGTCCGCGTGAGCGAGCTAAGCAGCAGAGTGACAGGAAACCGAGTAGGACTAAGACAAGGCTGTCCAGAAGCCTAGCAAAGCTAGACTCAATCAGCCCCCTCTCCCCTACTCCTGAACTTGAAGAAAAACCGCCGGAGAGCTGAGTCTGTCATGATTTCATTTAATGGAGGCAGAGACAATAATACCACCACCAGCAGCAGCAGTAAACACTTGTTCTATGGCAGGTAGACAGTTAAACGCATCGTGTGCATTTTCTTAAGTAAACTTACAACCACCATGTGAGGAGACTATTCTTATTTGCATTTTACCCACAAGAAAATGGAAACTTGAAAAAGGGGCCAGGTGCAGTGGCTCAAGCTTGTCATCCCAGCACACTGGGAGGCCGTGGTGAGAGGATTGCCTGAACCCGCCGGTTCGAGACTAACCTGGGCAACTTGGCAAGATCTCGTCTCTACAACAAATGAAAAATTAGTCGGGCATGGTAGCATGCATCTGTAGTTCCAGCTACTTGGACGGCTGAGGCGGCAGGACTGCCGAAGTCCAGCAGGTCGACACTGGGGTGGCTGTGCACGTGCCGTGGCACTCCAGCCTGGGTGACGGAGTGGGACTCCAGCTCGAAAAATAAATAAATAAATGAAAATTTAAAAAAATGCC
Organism: Carlito syrichta; assembly: GCF_000164805.1. Lineage (NCBI taxonomy): Eukaryota > Metazoa > Chordata > Mammalia > Primates > Tarsiidae > Carlito > Carlito syrichta. The sequence continues at coordinate 409,390 of NW_007248629.1, read as the reverse complement.
TAAGTTCACATAACCGGATAGTGAGATGTTGATGGTCTTTGTACCCAAGTATGTAACTTCAGAACACACACTGTGTTGCTCTGAACACACACCGTGCTTTCCATTCATTCATTCATTCACTGTGGATTGTGCAACTTCTGTGTGTCAGGCACGAGGCTAAAACAGGAGGCAAGGAGCCTCACTCCCTGCGCTCTTGGCATGAGGCTTGCAGTCTGGTTGTCGACGACACACACTAATGAGACAATCACATACGTATGGACCTGTGGAGGATGGAGAGTGATCTTCAGGAAAGGTGACCGGTGCCGGCGTTTGCCTGGGAACCAGGGGAAGTGTACGGCGACAAGGGAACTCTGAACTACGACAAGTGATATTGAGGAAAGGGACACCTAGTAAGAGGAGTTGGGATTATTTTGAGGAGTTGAGGAGAACTTCCCCGAGAAAGAGACATATGCTTTTAGACCTTTTCTTTCTTTCTTTGTGTGTGTGTGTGTGTGTGTGTGTGTGTGTGTGTGTGTGTGTCGGAGTCTCACTCTTGCCCAGGCTGTAGTGCCGTGGCACACTCACGGCCACCCCAGCGTCACCTGCTGGACTCCAACATCCTTCCGCCTCAGCCTTCTAAGTAGCTGGAACTACAGGCATGTGCTACCACGCCCAGCTAAGTTTTTTTTTTTTTTTTTTGATTGGTTGATTGTAGAGATGAGGTCTCTCCAAGTTGCCCAGGCTGATCTCAAACCTGTGGGCTCAGGCAGTCCCCTCGCCTTGGCCTCCCAAAGTGCTGGGAGGACAGACTGAGCCACCGACCCCAGCCTGCTTTCAGATCTTAAGGAGTAGGAGATGATTGCTAAGCAGAGAAAAGTTGCTGAGGAGGGAGAAACTAGCGGGTACAAGAGCCCTGGGGTTGGCCCACGGTTGGGCCTGACGTGTTATTGATCTATGAATACTTATCGATTCTATGACTACTTGCTGATACATAATGTGACTGCTGGTTTGTCACTTTTGTTGTGTTCATATTCCTCTGACGAGCCTAAAATTTCCTACTGTTTCTTAAATGAATTTTTATGGAGATGTTCTTTCTTTTATGCAGTTTTTTTATTTTTTGCTAATTTTATCTGACTTGGATTTAAAGACTTCAGGTGGGCAAGAGTCATATCTGTTGTGTCATAGTTTCTAAGAATAGGTACTTTACATGTGCTTTTTTGTGATAAAGAAAAATAATAGCAAATGTCAATTAAGAGAATAATAGAATTTAGTTGTTCTTTACTAATATGCTCAATTAGGAATTGACATTGCCTGTGAAAAGTCTCATCTTTATAAATTATATCAGCTAGGAAGTAGATTCATTTTTAATTTTTGCTAAGTGAAGCATTTTAATATTCCTTGAAACCAAATGGAAAATTTTCTAAAGTAATACTCAGCAGTTTGGCATGTGGGGGAAAAAAATCTTTCCTCTCGGGCAGCTCTTCCAGGGAACAGATTAGAGTTAATTAGGGGATGTTTTACTAATGGAATATTTTTCTTCCCATTAATGTCACTGTCCTTCATCCCTGAGGATGGCGTTGTTGACAGTGATCGCTCTTATGTGTGAGGAACCATAGACACACCACTGCACAAAATGCCATTTGCCACGCAGCCTGAGAACACTCTGCCTAGAGTTTACAAGCCTGAAGCAGTGTGTCAGGCCTGGCATTGTTCGGGAACTTACCTATTAAAACTGTAATTGGCCCAGAGCCTTTTCTCGAATTCCACCCAAATTCTTTCTCCATTACACAAAATCGTTGTTAAAGAACTTTTCACCGGGGCTTGGTGGCCCAGCCTGTCATCCTAGCACTTTGGGAGGCTGAGGCAAGTGGGTTGCCCGAGCCTGCGGGTTTATGTCCAGCCTGGGCAACTTGGTGAGACCTCGTTTCTACAATAAATCAAAAATTAGCTGGGTGTGGTAGCGCGTGCCTGTAGTTCCAGCTACTTGGGAGGCTGAGACGGAAGGATGGCCAGAGCCTAGCAGATTGATTCTGGGATGACCATGAGCATGCCACTGCACTCCAACCTGGGTGATGGAGTGAGACTCCAACTCAAAGAAAAAAAGAAAAAGGAAAAAAAAAACTTTGCAGGCAGTAACGGCCCCTTGGGTTCAAGCCCCGTGCTATCTGTGGTGGGAAACACTGGACTATGAAGCCTCTAAAAACATGCTCTGAATCTTATTAGTCTTTGTACTTCTAACACAGAGCACAGTGATTGGCTGATGGGAGACAGTAAGTGTTTGCTAACTCCATAATGGATTGCATGAATGACAGTCAGCTGGAGGTGGGATCCGGGTGGCAGCTCAAATTTCCTCGCAGCTTTCGGAGATTAATCATCACAGATTTAAAACTATGAATATTCATGCTCTCTCAATACTCTGTATTGGTTATCTGTTCTGAATAATGAAGAGCCTCTGAATTTAGCAGCTCAAAACAATGAACATCTATTCCCGCACGCGGTTTCTGAGTCGGGGGTCTGGGAGCCGCTGGACCTGCGGTTCTGGCCCCCCATTCCCGAGGTGCAGTCAGGCTCCCTTCGGGGGCTGCTGGCATCTGGGTCGGGCGGAGCTTCTGCTTCCAAGCTTGCCCATGCGGCTGTGGACAGCAGACCCCACCACGTGGGCCCTTCCGCAGGGCGCTTGAGCGTCCTTATGACCCGGCCCCCGAGGAAAGGCTGCGACCAGAAGCCACACTCCACTTTTATGACCCCGTCCTCACCCGCCTCACCTCCATGTTATGCTGTTTCTTAGAAGCAGGTCGCGGAGTCAAGCTCACCCTCAAGGAGAAGGTAGTTCGTTTCTGCCCTTTGGAAGGGGAGGAGGGGCAAAGAATTGGTAGCAATTTGAAACTATGAACATATCTACATACAGAAATTCCTCTAGTATATTTACCTGAGTTGTGTGTCTTTTAAGTAGGGCAGTGGATCATAGTGTTCAGTTGGTCAGTAAGAAGTGCTTTGAGACAAAGTGCTTTTCCTAGAAATTAGCTGTCTTAAAATATAAGTACTGTCATTTAAAAACATATAATCACGAGAACAAGCACCATCAGCACTTGAAGAATCCACAGAATCACTGGGTTATGTTTTTATTTTCTTCGTATTCCTCTCAAGTAGATTCAGCAAATTCAAGTTTTTAAAACATTACATTACACGCATCTGCTTTGTACCAAGTTCTGTGTCATGTGCTGTGGGAAACAGGCAGACACATGCGACAGCTAAAAAGGCACAATCTGTCCCAAAGAAGCCAACCCTGCGGCAGAGGTGAGGAACACACACACAAAACTGGGTATGCCCCCGGACTCACTGGAGTGAGTTTTATGATAGAGCTACAGAGGAGGTATCATGGCGACACAGAGAAAAGAAACTTCATTAGCACTGGAAGATGAGAAGGCAACTTGGTAGACATGCCGTGCCACTTGAACGGGGCCTTGGAAGAAGAACAGCCTTTCACATAGGTGGAGTTGTGAGCACTTGGGAGGCCAAGGCAAGAAGATGACTTGAGCCCATGAGTTCGAGACCAACCTGGGCAACATAGTAAGACTTTGTCTCTGTCAAAAATAAGTAAATACATAAACAAAATTAGCTGGCATAGTGGCATGCGCCCGTGGTCCCAGCTACTTAGGAGGCTGAGGCAGAAGGATTGCCTGAGCCCAGGAGGTTGAGGCTGTGATGAGCTGTGATTATGCCACTACACTTCAGCCTGGGTGGCAGAGTGAGACTCCAACTCAAAAAGAAAAACAAAAACAGTTGGAGATGGAATTTGGTAGCGAAGGCATGGAGGTGGGAACGTGCTGGTCTCTTGGACAGCGGTCACAGGCTGGGGAAACGTTGGGGTTTTAGGTTGGCAGGACACATTGGAGCAGCTTGAATGGGCAGTGGAGAATTATCACAGTGTTTATACAGGAAGATTATTGAATAAATAGACTGGTACTTCACGGATTGAAAAACATGGACCACCGCAATACTAATAACTATTTACTATCTGTTTACTATTTGCTGTCTGCTAAGGGCTTCACACGCACTGTCTCATCCTTACTGCAACCTTGTGGGCGTAAGTGTTTTTTTCATTGCCATTTTACTGATAAAGAAATTGAGGCAAACAGTTTAAGTACACCATCTTGCTAGCGAGTGGCAGGATGACAGTTCAAATCTAGTGCTGTCTGACTCCCCAAATAATGTAAAGCCATATAGCTCTCTTTTGTGTTTTGCATAAAATATGGGAGCATATTGCAGAATACACACAGGTTGTCAGAATATACTTTGGGGAACTGATTTCGAGATCAGAGAATCCTGTCGATTTCTCCATATCCCCGTCTGTAAACCAAGCTGCCCGTCGAGAGAGTGTCAGGTAGCAAAGCCAGCCCTGTTGCCCCTAAATTAATCATCATGAGAAAACAGCTCAGCATAAGAGCACTGTGGTCAGCCTCCAGAAGAGCAGAACACCTGGGCAGGACGGCCCCAATACTTTCGGGCAAGAACCACGGAGGCCGACATTCCCGAGGTCTAAATGTAAGTCAGGCTGACAACCAGTGAGGTAAATATGCTTTGTCTTTGACCTTGGCAAATATATGTTCCTAATGATAAAATTCAAAAATATATAGAAAGCTATTGTTCTGTCCTTCCTTCCTTCCTTCCTTCCTTCCTTCTTTCCTTCCTTCCTTCCTTCCTTGTCTGGGTTTCACTCTGTCACCCAGGCTGGAGTGTAGTGGCGTGATCACAGCTCACCACAGCCTAGGCTGAGGCGATCCTCCTGCCTCAACCTCCTGAGTAGGTAGGACTACAGGCACACACCCAGCTATTTTTTTTCTTTCTTTCCTTTTTTTCTTTTTTTTTTTCTTTTTTAGATTCAGGGTCTTGCTATGTTGTCTAGGTCGGACTTGAACTGCTAGGCTTAAGCAGTCCTCCCACCTCGACCTCCCAAAGTGCTGAGATTACAAGGCATGAGTCACAGTGCCTGGTGGAAAGCTATTGTTCTTGAAGTCAGCAAAATATCCATGATGACCGTAATTACTCTTGTGCACATCTGGAATTCTGTTGTTAGATTGGTGATGTTTCCATGAGTAATAAAATGAAGTCATATATGATTAATTAACCTATAAAATTTATTTTTGCCTTCATTTCTACAAAATTTCTAATGTTATGAGGAAAATTCTCATGTAACCTGTCTTCTATTGACAGTAACGATCTGAACTTTAGATTCTAAAGTATTAAAAGTAAAGTGTAATGTTATTCAAAGCATACACATTTGAGTATATTTATATCAAAAGCACAATTGAAAATAAATATAAACATGAAAAATTTTTTAAATTATTTTTTGTGTTCTTAAACGTTATCTTCTGAAATCTTCCATTTTCTGGAAAATAAAAGGTGAAATTCTAGGTGTAACAAGTGAACATCAAATTTAAATGAACATTATTTAAACGAAGCCCATGTTTTATGTTTTGAAAATGTAATTAAGCTTTATCAAATGTTTTTATGAAGATAAAACAAGTCGTATTCCAGTGTCCAATTGCCAAAGAATCCCTATCACACAGGTCACCACTAGACCTGTGAATCTGACCCTGAACCATAGGTGTGCTCAGTGTTACGAGATGTCCTCCTGCCATGGCCTGCAACTGTTGGTAGTGTCATGGGGATAGGTGAGGACTTTGGACCCATAAATTGGAACAAAACAGAGGCTCGCCACTCCTGAGAATGACACCTCATTACCCTTGGCATTCCTGCTGAGAGGAGTCTTGACAGATTCATTAATTTGCTTTTTTCTGACCCAAGTGCTTCTGCCGCCCAGCTCTGCCCTGCCCTCCAAAGTGTCCATCTCTGTCAGGGGCAGCATCACTGTCCAGCCTCAGAAGAAGCCACCTTGGGCTTCCAAGACACAAAGCAGGGCCTTGGGGAAGCGTCCACACTGGAGCCCAAGGGGTACTCCCCACAGGGGCGGGCGTTCAGGTGACCGGGGGGACTGTGCAGGGCTGAGCGTCCCCTCCCACGTGTCCTTCAGTATGTGTGTCTGACGGGTGGTTTTGAAACTCATGGTCCCTGCCGCCCAGGGCCTGTGTACCAAGAGCTCCAGCTGGTGTCGGAGGAGAGGTGCCAGCCTGAGACCTACCTGTTGACACCTTCTCATGGCCGAACAGTCTGGTTTTCATAAGGTCACCTGGGGAAAACCAAAGTTACAAAGACCCAGACAAACACATGGCAAAGCAGAGATGGACGCCGGAGCAAGCGAGGAAACAGGGGCTGGAACTCAGTGGAAAGGAGAAACTGCCTGGGAGCAACCCTGGCCCCTGGTGACTCCTGCCATGGACGCCGGGCCTTGTGTGCTGACCGTGTTCCTCGGCTCACATCTGCAAATGTGGCAACCTCGTGGCTGTTTTCTATTAACACTTTGGAAATTTTCAAGAGCAAAATCAGGACAAGGGAACAAGGAAAAAAGAAAAAGCTTGACTGAACTGCCACTCAGACCTTCCCACTGCTGTGCAGAAGCCAAGAGCTCGGTGGTGATTTTGGTTTTGTGGCTGGAGACAACTACCATGCAGCTTCTTAAGTGGTGCTTAGTTGTCCATGTTTTATCCTTATAATCGAAACAGTATTTCCCGCTTTCCTCCAAGTAATAATTTTAAAGGTGGGGTCTCCAACCTCGGGACAGCCTGGCCCCCCAGAGTTACGCTGTTCCCAGGACAGCAGGGACTACAGGGCGGTGGGTCTCACTGAGGCTGCAGGGCTGGGATTCTGGAGGAGGGGGCCGGGGTGTCTCTGAGCTTGATGGGCTCTGCGTGATTTTCAAGTTACTCATTGATAAAAAGCGGGCAGGTGGGAACTTGGGGACGTGCTCTTCTCTGTGGATAACAATGGCGGCAGTGAGTCCAGTGGCTTTAAGTCTCAGCAAGTAGAAACCGTGAAGTCTCTCACCCAGACTCCCAGAGTTCGTGTCACTGGCTAGCTGGAGGCTGCGTGACAAAGGTGTTGTGGTGAAATCATTGTTGATTGATACCCATCGTGATGATGGCACTATACTGCAGTCTTGCTTGAGGGCAGGACGTCTCCTCAGTGCTCAGCAAATACTTGCTGAATAAATACTTGCCCGTTAATTGGCTCCCAGATTGCTCATTGCATACCTGTTGGGAAAAAGGCACTGGACACGGACGCAAACATGACTTTGGTGCAGCTGGAGCCTGCCAGGAGCTTCCGGGCGCACGGGTGCTGGGCTGCTGAGTGAAGACCCTGAGGCACACACTGTCCCGTCTGATGCTGCTTTGCTTTTTCCACTTTTTCACACAAAGAATTTTGAATCTGGTTTTTTTAAAAATCTGGAAGAGGATTCAGAAGAGGTACTTGAAACGTGTATTTTTTTAATCACAGCCTCATGCCTCCTGTAATCCCATTACTTTACTTTGGGAGGCAGAGCCACGAGGATTGCCCGAGCCCAGGGATTCGAGACCACCCTGGGCAACTTGGCAAGACCTCATCTCTACAATAAAAAAAAAGCTGGGTGTGGTGGCACATGTCTGTAATTCCAACTACTTGGAAGGATGAGACAGAAGAATCACCTGAGCCCAGCAGGTCGAGGCTGTGGTGGTCACGAGCGTACCACTGCACTCCAGCCTGGGCGACAGAGTGAGACTTCAACTCAAAAAAAAGGAAAGAAAGAAAATTGTGCGGTTAACCAAGTCACTCTTTTGCCTGTGAGACAACAGAATCAAAGCATTGAAAACCCAATCTCATGCACACTCCAAGATGACAGAAAATTATCTTGCATTTATAAGAGGACTTTCCACAGCGCTTTGTAAAAAAGCTACAACGAGGACAAATACGTGTAACTTCAGGCTGCCGTTCGGAGACTCCCGTTCTGCCTTCAGGTTGGGCGACTTCCCCACTGATGACGGAGAGAAAATGTAAAGGCAGCAGCTCGTCACTAAAGGGTGAGGCAGGAGGCGTGTGGCGACACGGCTCCCAAGAGGGCTCGCCATGTCCGGCGCCACTGAGGAAGCACATCTCTGAGGCAGTGGAAGCTTTCCTGTTTCTCACACAATCCCGAACAGAGCACAAGGCAGTGGCTTACACGTGCAGATTTAATAGGATGCGGAGGAACAGAAAGGCAAGAACGCAGTCAGCACCTGGGAGGGTGGAGGAGGCCGCTCACCTGTCCACAGGCAGCAAGAGTAGGTGAGGGCCGCTCACCTGTCCACAGGAGGCGAGGGTGGGTGGGGGCCGCTCACCTGCCCGCCGGCAGTGCCCCTCACTCCCCGGGGCGGCTGGGAGTTCGGAGCCTCTGTCAGCTCTCGGGCACGAGTCCTTTGGTCGATTCTCGTGGCCTGAGGAGCACGGACACTGGGGTCGTGAAAGAAGGTACGGCCTGCCAGCCGTGTCTCAATGTTTCCCAAGGGCTGACGCTGCACATGCCTCATCTCTTTTAATGCTCACAATGACACTAGGAAGGGTAATTGACCTCATTTTACCGAGGGGTAAAAATAATAAATGGAGACTCAGAAAATGTGTTTGTCCAGGGTTACAGAGCTCAGAGGGGCAGAGCAGCGTTTGAAACCAAAACTGGACTGGCTCCAGGGTTTTGCTCTGAATCACAGGCTGGGCTGCTCTGCCTATGTTTTTCCCTCGGGGAACGTGCCAATGAAAGGAAAGTTAGCACATTAAGCAGAATGTGTTAGATGGCCACTGAATGGTGCAAAGGACAAATGCTGGAGAGATGAGTGGTGGGGAGCACAAGTCCAAGGTGGTCTGGGCAGGCCTCTCGGAGAAGGTGGAGTTGGCGCTGAGGGCCGGTAGGGCTTGGGTCCAGGGGGGACGTGCGGATAGGAATGGTTTTAAGATGTCGTGATTTATCTTCCCCCTCATCTTGACTGGCACCGATGAACGTGACAGATTTCTGCATGAACACATTGACCGCCCGGTACGCGAGGGCCTTACTTTTGCTGTGTTAAAGCTTTTTAACGTACTTTAAAGGAGGGACTGGTTAATCCCTGGTGTTTGAAACCACTCAACCCGAGCCAGACGGCTCCACGGGCCCTTCGGGAACGTCCTTGCGACCGTCCCTGCTTTTGCACAGACCCACGGGAAGAGTGGCCCCTCGGGGATTTGCAGACCCGCAACCTGGAGACAATGCACTTCTAGTCACAATTCAAGTGCCCCCAGACACAAGGTTGCCAGATTTAGCAAATATAAATTCCGAAAGCTTGGTTAAGTTTGAATCTCAGATAAGCAGTGGGCTATCTTTTCATACAGTCATGTTCAAATGTTGCCTGGGACAAACTTGCAACTCTTAAGGAGTTATTTGTTGTTTATCTGACATTCACATGTAACTGGGCTTTTATATTTCATCTGGCAATCCTACCAACTGAAGAATTGGAGGGGAAACATCTGAGATTTGAACATCTTTAGCATACACAAATACTCTTCCGTTTGAAGATATTAAATCAACTAGGGGGGGAAAAGCATCATTCATATTGTGCACTCTCATAAATGTGTCTGATTTTAACATGAGACCAACGGAGCAGGAAAAGTTACGTCACAAAATAATTTTGTGGGACCAATATAAAAGCTTTGTGTTTTTAGACTTTAAGTGTTCATTCAAGAAATTCTGACCTTAAAATAGTAGTCAGTTGACCCAAGTAAGACACTTGCTCGGCATCAAGATGAAATGCATTTCATACCGTGTCCCCTAAGGATAAAAAAGGACATCCTGACAACTGGGTTTCCGAGTAATGCCCCTATTAAAGAGGACAGTTGAGCGGGGCTCACCGAGGAGGCATGGCGCCTTAGGATTGAATTATAAGAACGGCGATTGTTTCTGCAGTTGGAGTCAAATATCCGCCTTAAAACCAAGTCAAAGCCAGTGTTACAGCTGCCTTTTGTCACCAGCACTGCTGTGGAAAATTCAAAGGGCACACTCAGACGTTTTTTCCTGGTGTGTTTTCAAAACAACTCAGCATTAGCACAGGCACTCTGGCAACACAAAGCAAATGTATTTACCTATTTAGTGTCTAACCATCTAATAAGAAAAGTTATTCTGAGGAGAAATGTGCTTAGTGAGGATGCAAAGCATGAAACGTAAGCTGGAACCTTGAGTGGGGGGATTTCAAATCGCGTTTAGACATAAATCCTTTCGGGCCACGATTCCCGTAGATTCCCAGCGTCTGCTAGGCCTAGATAGTTTATCATCACCAACGCTGTTGTCATCTTCCTCTGGAAGGCTTACCGAAGAAGTTGTGAATTACACTAAGTTAATGCTTCTAAGAATGAACAGCCAAGACAATGATGCATACGTTAATGTAGCTGGCTGCGTAGTGAAATCTCCTGTTTCTGACACATCTGAACCAGGCTCTGGTTTCCAGAGATACAGCCCTCCATCGGGTAACATATTCTCTGCCCTGTAATCACCTGGAAAGTTGCCAAGGGGGGTTTGACTTCACCTACTCCTGCGGTCTTCGCTGGCCTGGCCTGTCTTTCCTGCCTTCAAGAAGAGAGACGTTCTGTAAAACAGGAAGCCGTAAAGCAGAAGCACAGATGACATCATGAAGGAAGGCGCTAGAACACGCGGTCAGTGAAGGGTGTTCCCGGGATGAAATTGTGGAATTTAAATGCGACGCCTCCCACTCTGAGTGGGGACCGTGGAGGGCGGCGTTGAGTGCCGCGTAAGGCATATCACCAGCGCCTCGGAGTGACTGTCACCATGTCCTATCCTATTTTGAGTTCTTTAGCTGGCCAGTGCATTGGCACGTGTACGGTGCTTTTAGTCAATACCTAGGCGGGGACATTCTTACTTACGTCCCCTCCCTGGGTTTTCAGGGAGCACGGGAAATATTTTGGTGACATGGAAATATAAGTTGACCGATTATGCAGTAGCAAAGCCAACCCTTGCCATGCTTCCGTAGGAACAGCGAGGTGGCGTGCAGTGAGACTGAGTGAGGAACTGTGGTGGGTGCTCACCCCCGCTCCTACTCCCGCACTCCTCGGCCTCCCTTCATGTTCCTGATCCTCTGAGCGCTCGCTCGTGGCTTCTCGCGTGCCCGTGTGCTTTTGCACCTCGTCTTCCCCTGCTGGAATTCCCCTCAGCCCTTTGTCTCCCTGGGGGAGGGGGAGCTCTACTTTCCTTCAAGACTCAATTCGAGCATCAGCCTCTGGCCTCTGCTCCCCAGTGTTCCTCCCAGAGGTGGGTGCCCTGCGCCATGCTACGCCGGCTGGTGTTCAGACCCTGCGTGGGATGGCACGCCCCGCTGGACTCCGGCCCGCTGTCCCTGCGTTGCTCTCTCGGTGGGCCCCACATGTCCTGAGAACAGGGACCGTGTCTTTTTCTGCTCTTCCAGAACAGAGTGTAACACGTGGCCCCCACAAGTGATGCTTAAGCATGTGTTCCGTGAATGAGTGGTCTGCGTGTGCCGTGGCCGGGACACTGTGTGTGGGCGGGGGAGGGATCCAGAGACCAGATATACCCATGTACATCTTCCAAATGACGAGGCTCCAATTTAATGATTCCAACAGGAAAGGCTGTAGCAGTCAAAGAGGGGAGAGTCCAATTCTGTGGGACGGACCGGCGGAGGCTTCGTGGGAGAGGTGGGATCTGTGGTGGTGGGTTTGATGGAGGTGTTAAGATGGAAGGAGGCAGTGGCCTCTTCTTCCTGGGACGCTCGCCAGGGTCATAGGCTTGAAAAGTCACAACCTGGACGGCACAGAGAAGCCTCGTGCGAGTGTGGGATTGAGGCTGAAGAGCAGGTTGAAGCCTCCTCAGTTGTTTACTCCGTGCAGTGGTGGGAGTCCTTTTCTGGTGCTCCCCACTCTGGGCCGAGCATGCCAGGAGGGATTCAGTTCTACCGGCAACTTTTGTCAATGCCGTTTGTGTAGTTCCATGCACTGGGCACACGTGGAGCTGCAAAGATGATGCCGGATGCTGTGCTTTTAAGCAAATTGAGTGTGCAGCTCGACATCAAATACACGACGTTTATCTTAGCCTTAAAGTGCTTGTCATGTCCCCGTTCATATATACATATATCAACAAGACACACACACACACACAGGCAAGGAGAATGCTCTTCTAATTTTCCAAATTTTGTAACTTCCAAAATTTGAGCCTCAGGCTAGAAAGCGAGAAAAGCATCCTCATTGCCTTCATTGCCCCAGACCGTGGTTCTTCAGATTCTGAACTTGGATCTGTCGCTGGACTAAGAAGGATGCGGAGTCCAAGGGTGAGAAGCTGGGCTGAAGGCAGAGACAGAGGCCGCCGCCCGAGGGATGAGGCTGCAGCCGGGCTCTGGCCAGCTGCAGGTGTCGGGGAGGAAGTCCCGGAGCAAGCCTGGTGGACTTCCAGACAGCGCCAGGGCTCAGTGGGTTGAGCCAGCAGACAGCTCGTAGGGTCGGTCTTTCTCCACCTTTCTACGCCCCACCGCACAAGCCACTGACCATTTTCCTGACCAGATTTCCCTCCCCCCAGAGGAGACAACAGTGTCTAGTCATCAGGGGAATGACTGACCACTGTGTCACTCAGAAGCTGCTCCTAGAAGTGTTAGCAGAGACCCTTGAAAACATGAAACACAGCAGATGGGTGACGACAACGGGAGGTGGAAGAGAGCGCATACAAGACCCAAAAAGTTCTGTCCTGTGCTGGTTCCAAGAGGTTGTAAGGCCCCCGTAAAGGTGTGTGTCCTGTGGAGGACATCGGTGCTGGGGATCCCGCGACCTGCTCCAGCATTTTGAGGAGCACACGGTCCTCTGAGATCATTTACGTCTGTGCCGGAATTGCCCGCGCACCCCAGCCTCTCCCCTTTTCCACTCTGGACAGACAGAAGTGGCCAAGTCACTTTTCTACACAGACGACTCGCCATTCACGAGCCAAGACAGCAGCAGTTCCCTCCGCAGTTTGCCTTGCTCCTAGCCAAGGAAGGGACACATGGGGCACACGTCTTGCGGGCTGGTTCTGCTGAAGGTACGAATCGAAGAAAGTGAGGGAACCGCTAGACCCAAGCTCAAGCATCCAAAGTCAGCTAGACCGTGAGACACACAGCTAACTTCAAAAGACACATGGTTTTGATTTTGATTGTGTGTGTGGGTCTTTTTCTGAGACAGGGTCTCACTCGGTCGCCTGGGCTGGAGTGCATTGGCACCATCATTGCTCACTGCAGTCTCCGACTTCTGGGTTCAAGCAGTACTCTGTCTCAGGCTCCGAAGTAGCTGGGATCACAGGTACAGGCCACTGCACCCAGCTAATTATTTTTTTTCTGTAGAGATGAGGTCTTGCTGTGTTGCCCAGGCTGGTCTTCAACTCCTGGCCTCAAGAGACTCCCCCACCTCAGTCTCTCCCACAGCACTGGGATTACACAGTGAGCCACAGTGCCCAGCAATCAAAAGACACGTAGATCTTTCTTATTCCTCAGCCTATACGTCCTAATTGGATCTGAGTTTGAAATCCCCATTCCCATGAAAGGTCCAAGCATGTTCATTTGGGGGCATTTTTTTTATTTTTTATTTTTTTTTTTTGCCAAATGGATGCAATTAAGAACTTAAGGAGGAACAGGCAACTTTCTGCATTTCTCAGTACATATCAGCTATTTGGCAACTTCTACTAAAACAAAGTTGCCTTTAGAGGGTGGTGTGGGTAGCCAACCACCACTATTCAGGAGGAAAACTTTGCCAAGGTCCTAGAAGCGAGTGTATGGTGTGTTCACATGACAACGAGCACTTCTGGTCTGGAAGATAACTGCATCAACAACTCCTGGGGTTCTCTTTGTTATTTAAGCCTTCTGCTTTGGAACTGAGTTCAGGCCTTGCCAGCATCAGCAAGTGTTTCCCAGCTTGTTGTACACATTCAAAGAAGGAGCAGCAGGCAAGTGAGGATGATGGGAGCTAATGATTCTGGAGTTTACAACCCTTGCCACATTTACTCTCTAGAAGAACCCGAAACGTCAGTGCTCTGCCCTCTATTTTACAGGCTCTTTGAAAAGTGAAGTGACTAGTGAGCTATAAATGGAGGCACTGAGATTGGAATCCAGAATTTCTTGACTCGAAAACATGTTTTATCCACAGTATCAGTTTACCAGAATAACCTGGGATTGGCCTCAAAAGACCTCTGTTGGAAAGGCGCTTTTTTCCTAGTTTTAGGAAGTATTCCCTCTGTTGTTTGGCTACCGCATATGTAGTGCATCCCATGGAAATCTTGAGTGTCAGTAATGACAGGAGCAGGGAGTACCTTCACTATTTGAATATGTATATATGCAAATACATATTAGTTATGTAGTTACAATTGTCTCTCTGTTTTGAGACTGGGAATGAAAATAATTAGAATTTGCCGTTGGGCCTCTGTGTCCACTTTAACCTGCTCTATTTTGTGTAACGTTTCTTTGCTAAGCTCTCGAATGCATTGTTGGCCTATCTGATCCTGTCGTCTGGAGACCGCCAAGTATTTCACATCTTACCCGGGGAACCGATCACTTTTAAGGAAGGGAGGGTATTCTCGACTGGCTTTTCCTCATTTAAACTCATTGAACATTGCTTCCAGTGCCGTTTTAAGGGCAAAGAAAAAACAGTGCATCTGTAAGAGCTCTGTCACTTTTCTCCATGTGATGACTAATGGTGGGGAACTTAAAACCTTATCCTTGGGATCTTTTGGAGTCCAGACAATTCAACGCTCTCTTGGGATGAGTAAATATCAGCCTGTTCCCAGGAAGATTAACTGGTAAGATGAGGTGGAAAAAGCTGCTGCTTTGTCGAGGGCTATACTTAAACTGCCATCCACACTTCTCAAGGCAGAATCTCAGATGATTTATTTCCATATGGGGTGCTGTGATTTCTAGAAAGAAAAGATATTTTATGCAGTTTTAAGAGTAACAGTCTTCTCTTTCCAAGATGTTAACTTTGGTCTCCCTGTTTGCTAATGCAACATACTTACTGACCTTTGAAAAACCATGCAATAAAGTAGAATTAGGAGACCTGGATTCTAGAGCTTTGCATTACTAAAAGTATAGTGCTTGCAGGCAGATTCTCAACTTCTTTTCCCACTGTGGGGGTAGTAGTGCCAATCCAGCTTCCCTCACAGCCTCTCATTTAAGAAGAAAGAAGTGAAGAACAGTTAAGTATTTGGAAAGTTCTAAGAGCCCCAGCAGGGCTTTGTAGTCAGGAAGCCCCGCTTTGAACCTTAGCTTGGCTCCTTATCACCTGTGTGAGTCAGTTTCCTAAACTCTGTGTCTTGGTTACTTTATCTGTAAAACGGGCTAAAAACTGTTCCTACCTCACAGGTTACTTATGAGAACCAAACGGGCTCTTGGTATGCTTGGAGAGGCTGGGAAGACTCAGAATATATGTCACCGACTCCCCCTAATTATCAGGTGAGGGAACTGAGATCCCCGCTGGTGAAGTGTCTTACCCCAATTCATCCATCAATGAATACTTTTGAATTTTGCCATGCAGTTGACCTTCAGGGATTCAAACTATGTTGCTTAAATTACCACACTACCCTCAGTTCTTAGGAAGACTTTTTCCTTAACTGAAAGCTCATTTTGCTCCTTTGTGTCAGAAGGAATGATCCTGTTGCTGACTTATTCTTGTTTATGGGCTGATGACTCATGTATGAGCTATCCAGACATCTTGCTCTTTCTTTCTTTCTCTCTTCTGCCATCTCCATCCTGGGACCCTCTTCCTTCTGCTGGTGCTTCCGCTGGCGACTGGGAGAGGGCGGTGATGGTGGTTTAACTCCTTGTTGGCAGCCCTGTCTCTTGAGAGGAGGTCACCACCCTCACTCCCACCCCCTGTGGACTGAGGAGAGGAGGACAGTGACCATCTCTGTTTCTTCCCAAGGCTCCTGTCCTGCTCTGCCTTCCACATCTCCCCTCGCCTCATTGCCGCATTGCCCCTTCCTTGCGATCCTCTTCCAGGGGTGACCTTGGAGTTAAGTTCTCTAGGGCTCTGTCCTTGCCTTTTTTTGGATTCTGCCTGCTCTTCCTGGGTGATCACAAACACTCGTGTGTCCTGTGACCATCTGTCTGACGCAGACTCCTAAATCCATCACTTTAACTTGCATTTCTCACTTACCCTTCAGATCCAAATGCCTCTTGGACATCTTTGCCGGTGTCCTGCAGGCACATCAAACATATTGTACACACAGATAAGCTTGCCAGTACCCCCTCTTCAAACACAAACACGCACATGCATGCACACACATGCCTGAACACCTGCACGCACACACGCATCGCTTTTCTCCTTCTGTGGCCGAATTAAGCGGGCATTCTCAACACTTTACCCAAGCCGTACCCATCCAGTTTTCAAATAACTTTTATTTATCTCAAAGTGCCCCTTGAGTCTGGCATCCCTTTCCCATGCCTGGAGTGGTTGCCTCAATCCAGCACTTGCCTTTCTCCGTAACAGCTTCCCAACTCCTCTCTGTGGCCTGGTTCTCTCCGTGCTCTCTGACCTGCTCTCTCTGTTCTGCCCCAGATGATTTTCAAACCAAGTTTTAGCTTTGGTGACCTTCTGTTGGAAAAAATGCTGTTAGATCCTCAACTGACATCTACAAAAAAGCTCAGACTACCATCATAGATGAGCAAAGTTGCCAGGTTCAGAGCACCGGCCTCTCCCACTCTTGTGAAGGTCTTGAGCCAGGCTATCACCTTCTATGGAGAGAAAACTTGGACAGTCAGCTCCGGCCACTTTTCCCCACGCGCTGGCCTGACATGAGGTGGCGATGTCTTCCTCCAAGTCCCCGCCATTACTTTCGTATTATCCTCTCGTACGACCCCCCCCCCCCCCCGGGTTCTGGAAGTCAGCACTTCATTCTTAATTTTAGATGATGATTTTTTTTTTTTTTTGAGTTGGAGTCTCACTCTGTCACCCAGACTGTAGTGCAGTGGCCGCTGCCGGCCTCTGCAGCCTTGACCAGCTGGGCTCCGACGATCCTTCCACCTCAGCCTTCCAAGTAACCGGAACTACAGGCGCATGCTACCACGCCTCCGGCTAATTTTTGACTTATTGTAGAGATGAGGTCTCACCAAGTTGCCCAGGTGGGTCTCGAACACGCGGGCTCAGGCAATCCACTCACCTCGGCCTCCCAAAGTGCAGGATTACAGGTGAGCCACCGAGCCCGGCTTGATGATGTATTTTTGCATCCATCTCTTCCCAAAAGACTTCGAGCTCATCGAATCGGATAATAGGCTTATTGTATTGTTTTTATCATCTTGAAGACCCTATCATATTGGATGATCTCTTACACCTAGAAGGAATTCAATAAATATTTGTTGAAGGAATACACTTATGATAATCATAAGCCCACAAGTGTATTCATTGTCTATATTCTATTTTAATAGTTACATATTTGAGTTTCTTAATGTGTATATGTTCAGAGGGTACAAGTACAGTTTTGCTACATTGTTTTGTTTTGTTTTTTTGAGTTGGAGTCTCACTCGATTGTCCAGGCTGGAGTGCAGTGGCCTGCTCACAGCTACCCCAGCACCAACCTGCTGGGCTCTGGCGATCCTTCCATCTCAGCCTTCCGAATATTCGGAACTACAGGTGCACGCTACCATGCCTGGCTAATTTTTTATTTATTGTAGAGACGAGGTCTCGCCAAGTTGCCCAGGCTAGTCTCGAACCTGTGGGCACAGGCAGTCCACTCACCTTGGCCTCCCAAAGTGCTGGGATGACAGGCTAAGCCACCGAGCCTGGTTTGCTACATTGTTGTGTTGCACTGTGATGAAATCAGGGCCTTCAGTGCACCCGTCTCACCGGAGTTCACACACTGTACCCACCAAGCATAAATATTTCATTTTTTATAATCACTTACTAAATAATTCATCTAACACCCCACACACTAATTAACAAAAAGTGCCTTCATTATTGGCCTTGATATCACATCAAGATGCTAAGAGTTTAGAGTTAAGTTTTAAAAAATATTTCTGTACCCTCATGGCTTTTGGCGACTTTCAGGTTTTTCTAAAGTTAATTGAACTTTAATTAACTTAACTTCCTTTAAAAAGGTAAGCATCCTACTTAAGCTAATCTGATCCCAAATTTCTTATTATTTTATATGGTCCAAAGATAGGTGAAGCTATTAAGTCTAAATGTATTTTAATAAATAGGTTGAAAGATGTCAGCTTCACATGTAATTTAAAGAACTCATGCACATAGGAAGCTAGAGAAAATAAGACAAAGTCATCTCAAATTTTGAAATCTGGCTGGGCTTGGTGGCTCAAGCCTATAATCCCAGCACTTTGGGAGGCTGAAATGTGGGGATTGCCTGAGCCCGCAGGTTCAAGAACAGCCCGGACAACTTGGCGAGACCTCACCTCTACAATAAAAGTCAAAAAAGTAGCCAGGCATGATAGCGTGTGCCTGTAGTTCCAGCTACTTGGAAGGCTGAGGTGGAAGGATCACCTGAGCCCAGCGGGTCGAGGCTGCAGTGGCCGTGAGCCTGCCCCTGCACTCCAGCCTGGGCGACGGAGTAAGACTCCAACTCAAAAAAATAAAAATGTTGAAATCTGTAGTTAAATCCATTGTATTTTCATATGCTATAATGTAAGAGTGTTAGAAGTTGAACAATATGACTGTACATTGGTTTTATAAAAGTATCACAGTATATGATTAATTGTTTAACACTGTGCCTAGAGATAAGAAAACAGTCATGATAATTGTGATAACTAACATTTACTGGACACTTGCTCTATCTATGCTAGGTGCGGCACTAAGTACTTTATATACATCATTTAATCCCGCCAGAATCCCTTTGACAGAGTTCCTGTCACTGCTTCCATTTTACAGATGAGTAGACGAATCTTGGAAAGGCTGAATGACTTGTCAGAGGGCATGCAACTAACATGTTTTCGAACTATTTGAGCATAGGTCTGATGGCTTGTTCTGTATTAAAGAGATGAATGCCTTTTTATCATCCCAGCTCTATACTGATTAGTAAGTGATTGATAAATCACTTGATAAATTTGTATGAACTATGTTTTGGACACATCTAAAATGATGTCACACACTGTAGTCCTTATGAGTACAAAAGAAAAGCAAAATTAATTGAGAACCATCAACGTTCACTATTGTTAACTATTATCTAAATCTACCACTTTATTTTGTTTTTAGAGTCTGCTTTTCTATTAGAATCTTCAACATTCACCGTAAAGGGTGCCTGACTGTGTTTTCTGGACCGAGCTCTTTCTTAGGTAGATATGTAAGAAAAACTAGCTCTTTAAAATTGGACAATGACCAGGAATGACCACTAATGCATTATTAAACTATTCTTAACTATTCCATACATAGTAGGAGATTTTGAAGTCTCTTGCTTGATGTGAGACATAGAGTTTTCTGCTGATAAAAACAACTGATAGTGAGTTTTGTGGCTCTCTTCAAGTGTAAATATGCTCAAAATAATCACAATGAAAAAGGCCTGCAGATTTTCTAATACTTCTGTCCAGGTAGATTATCTTCAGAATATCTGCCCATTACAGTGTATTACAGGATACCGATAAAGAATGCACTTTTTTTTTTTTTTTTTTGAGTTGGAGTCTCACTCTGTTGCCCAGACTGGAGTGCAGTGGCTGCTCCCGGCCACCGCAGCCTTGACCTGCTGGGCTCCGGCGATCCT
>NW_007248629.1:358136-389609 GCF_000164805.1 Carlito syrichta | reverse complement strand
GAACCCATGAGCTCAGGCAATCCACTCACCTCAGCCTCCCAAAGGCGTGGGATTACAGGCTGAGCCACCGAGCCCGGCTAAGAATGTACTTTTTTCTTGATATTTGCTCCCAGGGTTTAATTCATAAACAGTAGAATGAAGATGGAGCCACCTTCATTATAAACTTTGAGGGGCATGGAGAAAGTCCATGTCTCCCAAAAGACCTTGCCCCTTAAAAAAAAAAAAAAAAAAAGTTACCCATCTCAGTGGTTTTCCAGTGTTTGGTTGCTCCCTATCAACAAGTAAATATCCCTGGGAACAGGGACCACACCCTTAAGCAATCAAACTAGGCAGCTGTCAAAAATGCAGATTCTCAAGATTACTCTCATGGATTCTGACTTTACCTGTTTGGGAGGAGACAGAGGAATCCATATTTTAGCAAGCACCTTGGTGGTTCTGATATAGGTGGTCTTCTGGACCACACTTGGAAAAACCTTTGACTTAATGGAGAATTGACACACCCAGTTGTTAACACACTGGTAAGATACCAAACTCGAAATTCATCTCACTTAAAATGTCTTCTAGGTCGCCCTCATTTTGGGGTTTATCTGGACTTTATTACTTCGAGTATCTGCAGGTAAAATCAATGAAACAAGAACCCCTTAACGGACTGTAAAAATCAAGAAAAGAAAAAAAAAATTTTTTTTTGTTTGTCTCCAAGTGGTTCTCTTCAGTCATTCCAGAAATCAGTGCTGAAATGCTAAAATGTTAGAGCAGAATGTACAAAATGTTCTTGAATTATATTTCATTCTTGGGTGCCAGGCACATTGGGTTTGTATCCCAAAACACTGAAGTAATAAAAAGCAGGTGTCCTGTCAAGTTTCTTTCATAATTGGGAAACTAAGAGTTGATGTATTGTGCTAAGAGTTTTGACAGAATGACCCCCATGGCTGAGTCCAGTTGCCTTATAACTAAGATAGAGACTGAGAGAGGACACAGCACTTAGGAATACAGTTGATGAAAAACGAGACTCATCATACTTGTTATGACTTATGGAAAGTGAAACTTTCTTTGAATAATCACTGCAGTAGAAAAATGTGACCAGTTGCTAAGAAAACCTTGTTGCATATGATGGAGACTCTCTCTGGGTTTGGGAGCTTAGAAAAAAACCTTGCAAGAGTGTCAATGTGGAGAAAACAGGAAGACAACTTCCTCTCTGAATACACACCATTTCCTGGGGAGGAAGTGGGGGCTTTTTCTTAAAGAAAAAAATCCATTTGTTGGTTCTGTAACAGAGAGTCATCTATGTAATGATGACCACACATGTTTATGAAAGCCAGGACATTGACATTTGCAGACAGTAAAAACCCGAAAGTACCTCCTTTACTCAATAGTGGCAAAAAAGCAGCACTCTCGGATTCGTTGGTGTGGTGTTGGTTCTACTTTGTGATCACCACTGATTTACTCCAAGCCATGCGTACGCCGCCCGGACCGTTTTTAAGGGACGGTAGTCCAACCTCACACCGTAAAATGGCTTTCAGATCTGCTCTTTTGGACACGGTGATGTCCCCTGAGGCGGCCACACCGCCCAGCAGGCAGAGCCACCTAGGGCCCAGGGACTGCCAGCGAGCCAGGACACATCCTCCAGGAGCTGTGCATGGGCAGAAAGAGCCACCCCAGGCATGAGGCACACAGGCGTGATCAGCTTGGCTGCCGGCTGCCACTTGTCTCTAGCCAACTTCACGGAAGGATGAAGCAATAGCATTAAAGTGACCACACTTACCAACCAGCTTGGGGAGTTGTGAGCATACGCTAAGAACCATGGGACCCACAAGACTCCCCAAGTCTAAGTTGGGACCAACTGTGGCTTCGACGCAGTCGCTTTCACGCCGTGTGGAGTGTTTAGGCAGAATTTGCCCTCTAACCTTTAAGGGACTCAAAAGATGGGACAGCGAATAATTGAAATGACAGCCTTGACAGCCTTCTGCGATACACAGCAGAAAGACGTGCTCAGAGAACCCAAGGCTGCAAGACTTTTAGAGTACAACAGAGAAGTCCAACTGGTGCCGTCTCAAGAAGACACGCTCCTCCATAGAGAGCAGAGCAAATCTCTTTTATGAAAACAGAAAGGGAAGCGGACTCAACATCTTTCCTTAAGTTACCTTGACAGAATGTTACGGTTTAAATTTACTGTGTTTTTTCAGGAGGTTGGGTGATATCTTTCCCTCTTCCTTTTTGATCCTTACAACACTTCACGGTCTATATAATCTTCGTCTCTTATTTACCTGACTTAATGTGTTGAAAAGATTCTTCTGAAACTGTTGGTTTTCACGGTTTTTCTTGTTAGCCCTCCGTTTTTTCCAGAAGTTTCCAAAGCATTTGATACACAATATTATGGAGTTGCAGAGTTGTCTCACAGCACACCAGTGGCAGCTTTTATTTTCTTACATGGTGGGTTTTCTTTATGTGTGGACTTTGCAGGCAAGAATAAAAGCATCTGCCCTCTGACTTTAGGTCTAAGAGGGCAACATGAAAGGGGTTGCCTGATGACCACTGGCCTGTAGCAGCCATTCTGGCACTTTCTGCAGCTCTGAAATAAAAAAAAATTTAAAAAAACTTTTCAACAGAACTATTTACATTTTCTTGTATTATTGTGAATGAGTCACCACAATTATCCATTTTGCCTGAAATAGGCTGCCTTTTTTTTTTAATGGGAGTCTCACTCCGTCACCCAGGCTGGAGTGCAATGGCACGCTCACGGCCACTGCAGCCTCAACCTGCCGGGCTCTGGCGATCCTTCCGCCTCAGCCTTCCAAGTAACTGGAGCTACAGGCACGTGCCACCACGCCCAGCTAATTTTTGATTTATTGCAGAGACAAGGTCTCGCCAAATTGCCTGGTCTGGTCTTGAACCCGTGGGCTCAGGTAAACCACTCACCTCGGCCTCCAAAAGTGCTGGAATGACAGACTGAGCCACTGAGCCCAGTCAATAGATTCATTTTGAATGACATATAAGCTATATTTGAATGACATATAAGCTATATTCCATGTTCACCAACCATTATGAAAAGATTAAGGAATTGTTTCTAAATAACAGATAAAAGGCCTCTATGGCTTAATTTCCTCAATAAAGAAAATTAATTCCATTGAAACACAAAATAGGAAGGCATTTAAAACCAGAAAATTCAAAGAAGGTGTTGTTATTGCCAAAGATATCCATTTTCTGTGGGCACAAAATAAACCTTGGTTCTTCACATGGACAGCACGCACAAAACACCTGAAAGTGTGAACTGAATGTGGTACCAACCCGCAGTGCTCAGCTGTCTCAGCTCCAAGTCAGGATCGGGAAGTCTTTCCAAAGCAGTCACCACACGGCGGCAAGGGAAGGAGCAAGGCACATCATGGACCTTTTCCGGGAGAGAAAAGGAAAGGGCTCTGATGGCAAGGCCACCTCCAGCCACCAACCCTGTCCATGAGAGGAGCCGAAGGCAGCCCCTCTGAAGCAGTGACACTTGAACTGTTGCAAGAGCCATGATCCTGCTTGCCAAGTGAATTCCGCTCATGAGCCGCAGAGGCTGTCATCTAAGCACCATGAATCATACAACTGCAGTCATTATCCTATTTGAAGGAGTCCCTTCACCAGCCTGGTGTTGTGGCATGTAGTATTGCTCAAAAAAAAAAAAGGCCAAATTGAATTAAATAGGCTAGCCCTCTTGAAGAGAGTAACCATGTCTCACTTATATTTGTATCCCAGTGCAGTACCTGAAAGGTACTAGACCCTAAGCACTCAGTGTATGACGGGTGATTAAACAAGTATGGCGGACCCGCAGTGGACCAGGCATCCGGTTGAGGCCCAAGGACAGGCCATGGGAGCTCAATCACAACCTTGTAGAGATGAGTAAATGAGACTTACGGGTAAGTCCGCTGCATTAAAGCACTCCGAATAATCCTTGCTAAAAAAACAATGACAACAGTTAGGTCACCACACTAAATGCTGAAAGAGCAGTCCACAGATTGGACATTCCAGTATGTGGCAACCATATGGTTATGCATTTTACCATGTTGACATCATACTGTAAAATTCACACATTATGTGTAAAGAAATTACACCAGGAAGGTACAGGCTACCACAGATAGTAAAGTGAAAAATGCATCACTGAAGCTTACCGCTAAGTGACAGATATAGGAACATGAGTTTTTGATTCTTAAGAGTTTTATTGATGCCACTTTCAAGAGGCCCTCTAATCAATGCAAGGAGAATGGAGGATAAAAAGAAATGAAATACAATGGTGCAACGATAAGAGGAGAAAGGTACCTAATTTAATTTAGGTATGGCTAAAATTACATCAAAAGCATGTAAAAGCTCTAAGACCACCCTTGGCAGGAAGCCAGGAGACCCAGTCCTTGTTCTCTCTGCTAAGTGCCTGTGTGAACTTAAGCAGACTTCCTGGCCATCATATGAATGCCCCAAACTATTTCTGATATGAGTGCTGTTTTAAAAAAAAAAACAAAACACAAACACTTGGGGTCTTTGGTGAGACCCCTTAATGCATATGCTTTTATCTGCATCAACATCTCAATAGAGTTATAGACCCATAAGTCAGTGACCTCTTTATCATCTTGAATACAATTAACTTGACATTACTGGGAAAGCTGTGTCAGCAATTCCCTAACAATGTCCCTTTCCAAGGAGTTGCCCCCCCACCAATCCTCTTTGTTTTCACAACACTTTTGCGGATTTCTGTTTCAGAGCTTGCCTAGAGCAATTCATGTGACTTGGCCTGTTTTTTATGTCTGTTGTCCACACTAGACTCTGAGTTCTTGAGAACAGACACTGTGGACTCCTTGTCTTGACGGTTCCTGCATTTAGTCCGGGGCTGGGCGCATAGAAGGTGCTCAATGAATATCGAATGACTAGAGCATGGCATTAATTTGGATGGCAACAGTGTGTGTGGTGCGTGTCAGATCACTTGGTTTTGCCCTCGCGCCCTTCGAGGCCGCCTACTCAGTGAGGCTCTCTCCGTCTCAGGTCCCTCCCTCACACCTTCAGGCCTAGGGCTGGCGACAGATACTTTTGTGCCTGGGTCGTGGCTCTAACCCTACACTCGCACTGCTTATGCCTGGATAATCAGGCCTTGACTCCTGCACGGATTATCCTAATTCGAGTGCACCATCTATTTTCTGCCAGAACACTCGCTCATGTAGTAGATAAGAAGGGAGGAAAATTTCAGTTTAAAGTGGGTTTTTGCACTTACATTATTGAGAAAAACGGCATCCCATGCAGGCTAGGTGTTTTTACACGTGGCTGATCTTTGTGGATTCACTCATTCCAGAGTCTGTTGCGGATCCATTTCAGTGTCTGCATCACGCGTGCGTTTTGCGTTTGAAATCGTGACTGTACTTACGTGTGGCCATGCGTGGAAACATAATGGAGCAGGTAGACCATGCCTTCGTCGCTGATGTGTAAGCACCGTGAGACTTCTTCTGTGTTGTATCCTGCAAAATCCCCAGTGCCTAAAACACAGCGTGGCATCTAGTAAGGGTTCCGTGAGCATTTCTTGATTAAATGAATATATTAGAGTTTGGTTGTATTACTGTGCTCTCTATGATTGTTTGCAGTTGTTATATTCATGAATGATTTTCAATGGCAATTTAGATTCTTTCCTTCAACAGAATTTTACTGCACTTTTACTCTGCTCAAAGCATTGTACTAGACACTTCTTCTGGGAGCTCACATTCTCCAGGTGAAAATATCCTCTAGAACACTGCACAGCCATTCACTTCTCAGCATTTTTGCTCAAAGTAAGACCCACTTTCATGCCCCTAGTCTGTAATGTGAAATATGCAGAAGAATTTAGCATGTTCCTAAAGCATACCTGATCCCACCTAGGAGCCATGACACAGCCAGGCTGCGCCTTTTCGCATGGACTTGATACCACCGTGAGACTGCTGATGCATAATTTCTCTACCTCACTCTCAAGGGTAGAAAGTCACATCTTTCGCTGGGTGAGTGCGGTGGCTCCCGTCTGCAATCCCAAGGTGAGAGAATTGCTTGAGCCCAACAGTTCAAGATCAGCCTGGGCAACATAATGAGGCTCATCTGTACAAAAAATTATCTGGATGTGGTGGCACACACTTGTAGTCCTAGCTACTCAGGAGGCTGAGGCGGGAAGATCACCTGAATCTAGGAAGTCAAGGATAAGGTGAGATTGCACCACTAGACTCCAGCTGGGCAACAGAATAAGACCCTGGCATGAAAGAAAGAAAGAGAGAAAGAGAGAGAGAGAAAGACAGAAAGAAAGAAAGAAAGAAAGAAAGAAAGAAAGAAAGAAAGAGAGAGACAGAGAAAGAGAGAGAGAGAAAGACAGAAAGAAAGAAAGAAACAGAGAAAGAAAAGAGGGAAGGAAGGAGGGAAGAAGGAGAAGACAGGAGGAAGGGAAGAAAGGAGAGAAGGAAAGAAAGGAGAGCATCCTCCCAGCTCTTCCTGTGTGTGATTGACATGCAGCGTTCACAGCATTGTGCTTCCATTATAGAATCCTCAAGTCCTGTCTTAGGTCTTCATGTGACTCCTCCTGGCCTATTCACTTTTATACTCCTAGGCATTTTGATTTATTCACAAATGCTTTTATTTGTTTGCCTAAAAATAGGTCCTTGATACAAGTCACTTCTACGCAGTAGTCCTAGTTACTAGTGGTTCCAGAACCTGAGATGTATTGAGCAGAACTCCAAGCTCGAAAGTAGTTGTGGCTGAATTCACCCAGACTTGCGGCACGTCCCGATTGGGTGAGGGGACTGTACGTGGCAGAGGCAGTTACGACTGGGAACGAGGGTCGGGGAGCATTCCCTTCAGGCAGTCTAGTGTCCTTCTCCTCTTCCTCCCCTTTCTGCTTCCTCTCATACTCTCTCTCTCCTGGTTATCTTTTTATGTCTTTTTTTTTTTTAGTACCCAGAGATCCATGATAGGAAGAAATGCTTTATAGATGCAGCAAGTAGGGGCAGGTCATGGTGGTAAGTAGTGCACGCAACTGTCTAAATATCCATTGCTCTGCAGAATCCACTCATGAACCTCCTTTAGAGTGTGTTTCAGATTTCTTGGCATAAGTGAATGAGGCCTTAGTTTTCTTTTTTATGAAAAAATAGGAAAGAGAAGACAAAGCTGTCTTTTCAAGAAATTTAAAAGTCATCGCAGTCGTATGAAGTATTGCTTTCAAATCCTAAAACGAGAGAAACTCAGGCATGAAGCTTACCGTCTTCACTGTCTGGGGCACATGGAATTGTCTTTCCTGTTTTTCCCCTCCATTGTCACCTGGTGGGCCACGTGATGTGGTCGTGGCATGGTGTCACTACCCTCTGATGGCTTTGCATTCTGGTGCTTTCTCTCCTGAAGTGGCCATTTTCAGTCAGACTCTTCAAGTGATGTCAGCGTTCCCCCTAGCCCCAGACCCCAGACACACACACACACTCTTTGCATCACCGCAGATGTGGACTCGTCAGAGCCCAGAGTTCCCAAGATGTCAGCAGAAGACATGGTGGAGTGGGCCCAGCCATGACTTGAAGGAAGTCATTAAAGTGTAGGAGTGCGACTGAGGAACAGGCTTGCTTGGGACGGGCTTTCTCTGATGAAATCTGCCAGGCTCTTGGTTTTCCAAATGTGGGAACTTTTGTGCTTAGTTTGCTCTTAACCACAAGATGAGTCCCAGGAGAGATTCCGTTCATTCCTCGTAGAAAAGCAGAATAAGAAGAATGAAGTCGCACTCGTCGCTGGCCATGAGAACTGCGTTCACCCTGAGATCGGATTCAAGAAACGGACATGGAATCTCAGCAGATCTAAGCTACAGATGGCGTTTATTTTGCAGCTGGGCCCTGCAGAGTTCAGCCATGGATTCTCCTGGCCAGTAGAGTCTGGACCATCAAGTGCCTGGATGAGTACAAACATACAGAGAGACTCGCTGTGGGCAAAGCCGTTCATGGAAGCCATGTTTGCATTTGTATTGTGACTAGTCTTTCATGTGTTTGGCCAGAGGCCCCTGCCATATTCCAGAAGATAGTAACAGCATAACCAGAACCCTTCCATACTCAAGTACTCACGCTGTTCCTTCTTCCTTTACCCAAGTTGATTGCTGGTCGCCCCCCCCCCTTATCACTCGGGAAAGAACTGTCAGTGATTCCCCTCCTGGGGGGAGGAGGAAGTGAGCCCTGCTTAGTGAGATGATCGGTCTCCCTTTAGTCCAGGTTGATAAGCTATAGAGAGACTTCTGCAGTCATTATTTTACTCATCTTTTGTAGATGTGGAGACTTCCGGGTGGGTCTGGCTTTCTGCCCGTGGATGTTGCCACTGTTTTCCTCCGATGCACGTTCCCGTCGCGAGTCATTGAAGTCTTTCTGACTCAGCGGAGTTAGACGTCGCAAGACTAGGTGCATCAGGGTGTTGGGAGTGGGGAGTGTCGAGTAAGAGGGGGCAGTGAGACCTCAGACAGAAGCACTGACAAACAGGCTCCCAAAACAGGGAGTCGCCACAGCCCGGGAAGGACAGAGGAGCTCAGCTGTGTCACCCCTTCTCATAGGCCCACAGCCCTGGAAGAGTCTGGCCCCTGGATCTCCGAGGACGCAGCCTCCTTCAGGAATGGGGCGCTAGCCCAAGCCTCACATCTCACCGCTGCCATCAAGACAGCCTTCGGGGAAGATTTTCGACATGTCTTTCTAGAGAAGGGGACATGTGACTTCATAACAGCTCACAGGGAAAAGGCAGATGAGCAGAAATAAATTATCCGAAACAGGCAGGTGTTAGTCAGCCTTACTTTTTGGCTGTGAGTGACAGAAAATGCAAAGTCACAGTAGGTTAAGCAACATGCGGCTGTCTTTCTGTCTCTCGTACTGGAAGTCGCAAGGTAGGCGATCCAGAAGAGGGAGACGTGTCCATAGTGTCTCGGACCCACATCCCCTCCCTCTCGCTGCCCTGCCAGTGGTGGCCTGTGACTCTCGGGTCCTGGGACAAGATGGCCACCAGGGCTCCCGAGAGCCGGGGGGAAGGAGCAGCAGGAACTGGCCCTCTCCTTAGGACCCTTCCCAGAGATCACCCACGCTACTCCTGGGAAATCTTAGGCCCAGGGTCATCCCTCGGCGCACGAGTGGCCGGAAAGTATGGTCTTCCTTTGGGGAGTCAGGTGACTGCCAAACACCAGGAAGGCTTGTCTCGTGACGGAGGAAGGGAGGGACATTGTTCTCCCTTCTGGTACGCCGCCAGTGTTCTCCCCTCTTCCCAGAAGACCAGGGGTCTCCCCATGGAACATGGCACTCTCCCCCTGCTTTTTTCACTGCACACCCAGGGGCGGCTGCGCAGTTCCAGGGCACGCACTAGAAAGAGATGTGTCTGAGCCAGGAAGTTCGGGGTCAGTTACCAGGACAGTGTGAGCACTGGGACCCTCCCTCTACCCTGTGTCGGTTCAAAGAACTGAAGGGGCCCTGTCAGGTGAGGGACAAGCGAGGAAACTGAGAAAAGACATAGGGAAGATATGGCATCTGACTTAGGATGTTTGAAGAGCTGGTCTGTGTGTTCCCAGCTGGGAGGTTGAGAACAGGCCCCGCAGCGGGGAGCCCCACGTGAGGTTCCACAGGCAGGAACATCAGATTCTCAGAGCAGTGCCCAGGCCTGATAAACCTCCTCTGGGGAGAGAGAGCCAACAAGCTATTGGCGAAAGGATTGAAGCAGGGGCGGTGGGGACCGTTGACAGGGATTGGGCAGTGGCTGTGGGGGCAACTGCCAGCCTTCTAGAAGGTTTTCCTGGCCCCAGGCTCCTCACCCCTGCAGTCCTTCCTCCACACCACCAGAGCGGATGGTCAACATGCAAAGCAGATCCAATAACTTCCCAAAGTAATCCCGCTCGAGGTCTCCCACTGCCCGCGGACTGCCCAGTTCCTCCTAGCCTGGCGTTTGCTCACTCACTCTGAGCCCCCAGACCCAATCTCCACATGCTCAATCCGTCCAGTTTCTCTCCTTCTGGAGGTCTGCCCGAGGTGTTCCCTCCTCCAGAGCACTCTCACCGCCTCACACCCGCAGGTCACCTGGAGACCCCCACACACCCTCAGTCGACTCGTCCTCCCAAAGCCCCTCCTGTGCCCTCAGAGAAAGAGCCCCGTGACTTCTGGCCCCTCCCTTGCACAGTGCTCAGCACGGTTGCCACAACTGCTTATTTAAAGACCTGCCGGTCCAGCTAGACTTCAGGGCCCAGTGTCCTCAGAATGAGCGCACTGCCTGGCACCTGGTAGGTGAGCAGTTACGCTGTTGAACACTGCAGAAGGTATTCAAGCATCAGCGGAGGGCAGGCCCAGGTGGAGGACGGGGTGGACGGCCACAGCGGTGGGAAAATGAAAGGAAAGAAGCCAAACCAAAAAGGCTACGGCCCTCGTCTCCCTTCCAGTTTTTTCAGAGTGATGGGATTGCAGCCTGGGAAAGGCGTGCCTGCAGCCCCTGGGATTGCCTCCCAGCCCCCAGAGGCCCAGCAACTGTTCCCCTGGAATTTGAAAGACTAGTTGTGTTAATGGATGTCAGGATTACTGAGCCTGGATTTGCAGCTACGAAAATTGACCCAGATTTATCTTCTATTGTTCAGATTTAGTTACGTCGAAGGAGGAAGGGGGCTTCTTGGCGTATGGACTGTTGCTCACGCGTCTGGATGTACACCGTGTCTGATTCCGTTATCCGTTCTGGAGAGGGTGGCGGTGGCTCTCAGGCAGTGGGGCCCGCAAGCAGCATTTGCGCGGGAGCGACTTTGGCCTCGCCGACCTCGGTGACCTGAGCTGGCCACCGCCTCTGCCTTCCCTTGGGGTGGTTTTCACAGGCACTCCGTAAAGCCCTGCCTGCACGCACCTGCTGCCACTTGCCTCCTCGTGCTTGACATTCCACATTTATAGAACCGGCCTCAAATACAAGGACCAAAGAATAACACAGGATTTAAACTCACATGTAGATACAGAGGGCCTTGTTGAAAAAGGGACCCTCGGGCTGCGGAGTGTGTGGTAGAGAGGATGGAAGGGCGGAAGGGGAGGGCTGAAGACGGGAAGTGGACACGTTCCGAGCAGACCGAGCCGGCAGGGGTCAGCGACATTTAATTCATAATTTCGCTTGGGCTTATTTGCCCTAGATGTTACAGACAGAAGCGATTTCTTGTTGGGGTCTAGGGAGTAGCCAAGAGTAATTCCGACCTCAGAAGGGTCTCTTGCTGTCGGCATGGACGTGGGCAGTCTCTGTGTCCCACTGGAACGAGGATGGGATTCTCCCCCCATTGCCCCTTGGCGGGCGAGACACAGTCCTGGGTTTGCGCCTTCACGGCTGGCCTCTGTGGTCAGTCCCTGCATGCTGTTTTCTTGCCCAAGTCTCCCTTCTTGGTCTCCACGGGTCATCGGAAAGTCACCATCCAGGAACGCCAGGCAGCATTTCCCGGAGAGGTGGGGTTTTAGGTCCACGCAGCCCAGAACAGTGGTCGCCTTGAAAAAGATTTCTTCAAGCAGAGTCCTTTCCTGAA
Organism: Carlito syrichta; assembly: GCF_000164805.1. Lineage (NCBI taxonomy): Eukaryota > Metazoa > Chordata > Mammalia > Primates > Tarsiidae > Carlito > Carlito syrichta. The sequence continues at coordinate 378,109 of NW_007248629.1, read as the reverse complement.
GCCCACTGAAAATGACAAGCCTTTCCTAGAACAAAAATCACCCAAGCAACTGGGATGAACTATTAATTTTCCCCGATAGCTTCAAGGAGACACATGAACAATGAGCGCATTGTCTCCTCCCCTTTGGCCATAAAAGGCACGCAGCCGCAAAGAATGTTGTGTGTAGAAAACTTTCTTTAATGGGGGTCACTTTTTACTTGAATTTTCCATCTAAAAAATGTAATTGTTAATTGATTTTTTTAAATGCTCGATTTGTTCATCTTGTAGGTGCATCTCTATGCTATGAAATTTTACATTTTGAAATGCAGAGATGATCAGAGAGGTTTAATTCTTTTGACATATACAATGTCAGTGTTTCGGTTCTATAAACAAAACCTGCTGGTACAATTAATCATTAACCTACTTGCTTTACGGATTAAGGGAGAGAGAGCGCATTAACTCTTCTGTGACATATTGTAAATCAGCAAGAGAGGAAAAATGGTAGAACACGTTAGTTTTGCCACACTGACAGTAGTTTGGTAATCAGAGTATAATTTTCTAATAACTTCCTGATAGCCCATTGTCAAGCACACAGACCTGGCCCTTGCCTTTGACTGGGTCTCTTGGAATTGTCTGCATGCGGGCGTCTATACCTACCGTGGATGCACTTGTCCTGGGGTTCCTTGGTGCGAGTTTCACCTCACTTCTTTGTATCTCAGTAAAATCACGCGTTGCTCTTTTTCTACTGTTGGCCAGCAGAGACTTAGCCAGTATTTTCTTGGTGGGAGCAGACCCCCCAGAAGGCACAGAGGATTCATCTTTAGTTCTCTGAGTTCATGAGCTGGTGAGGGAATCACTTGTATCTACCTCTGCACTTTTCTCCTGGAGGAAATGGAGAACCCGCCATCTGTGGTCCTTTCTGGAAACTCCCCCTCAGAGCTTTCCCCCTTTGGCCACTGTCTTCAGTGCTCTTGGAAGAATCTTGTCAGCCCTGTGCTAAGGCTCCCTGGCCCTGTCAAGCAGTGAATCGAGGTGCTTATGTGAGCATAGGTAAACCTAAGAGAGCACAGTGGCATGGTCTACGTTCCCAGAGGGACACTTTTTTTTTTTCCTGTTTGAATGCATGCTTGATCAGTAGCAGGACTTGTGGTTCTATCAGAGGTCAGCTCAACAGCGGAGGAAAGCTCGTACCTGAGGGGAGACGTGCGGCAGAGAGAGTTGGTTTCTATAGCTTGGATGTCTGCACTGTTCAGAATTCTTGGCTCTTCTCATGTCATTTGCCCACGTAGAAATGACCAGGGGAAAAAAGTTCGCTGTCTGAATATTTTAAGTCTGTTTTCCAAGCATGCATGTCACAGAATTGCATGTGTCATCACTCGGAATTTTTAAGCTAGTTTGTGGGAAATGTGAAACCTCACCTCTGTGACGGTGTGCCTTTAAATGTCAGAGAAGTGGCTAGGTTGAGGGAGGGATGGGTGGAGCCTCAGAAGGTTCAGTGCTTTCCCTTCAGTGGTGTCTTTTCTTCCTGAGAATAAAGGCAGGGAAAGGAGCCAGCAGACCTGCCCAGGAGCAACCTTTTCCCCCCAGGAATTGTGTGTTTTGTTCTTGTGCCTTTGGCTAATAAGGAAAAGAAAGCTGCATTTCAAAATGTGGCTCTTCTTGGTAGATTTTCTAGATTTTATCTCCTCCAACTCAGGCTGTCTACTAAAGAGAACAAACAATTAATTCCAACACACGTATTCTCTCCCTGCAGTGAACTGCTTTGTATTCAAGGGGCTTGCTTTCTGCTTGGACAGAATGAGACAGGAAATGATGTTGCAGATTCAAACAGGGGGAGAGGTACCAACTGCAGAACCCCAGAGCGCGACTCCCTTTCCCAGGTTACCTGGAGAATTCCTTAAACTCTCACCTTGACTTGGACCATCCAAGTCGGCTTCAGCTATGGCCACACAGCGTTGCCAGTCAAAGGCTGGGCCTGAGCTGACCCATTCAGAACATAGCTCTACTGTCTGCTTGATGGCCACCTCCCACCACCCCCGGCCTGCCGCCCCTGCCTCCAGGTCAATCGACCATTTGTCTGCATGAATTGACCGAGCTGACCACCTGGCCAGCTATTTCAGCGCCTCAGCCTTTCTCTCATTTCTGCAGCCATCACTTTTTGTTTCTTATTTTGAGGCCAGTTCTAGCTCCCTTCCCATTCCATGGGAGGGACTCTGCTTTGTCTCTTGGAGATCCACTCAGACGACAGCAGGAGGAAGCCAAAGGATGCTTGGGTCCCAAGGGCGCGAGGCTGGGATCCTCTCTCCTCTGCGGACACTGCTGCAGGGAGAATGGGGACGGAACAAAGAGAAGAAAGACCACGTGGGAGGATTTGTCAGCTGCCCTCCATACGTTTCTTAAAATGCAGGTCAAAGTAGTGTCACGGACATTAAAATGGGGAGACCGTCTGGTCAAAGTAAATGAGAATTCGAATAAGTGTTTCCTGCATCTCATGAGAAAAAGGCTAAAGGCTAAAGAAAAATAAAGTATCTTGCTCTTCAAAGAGAAATTTCCATTCTGTTACAAGGGATAGGGCTTCCTTTATAATTGGTAAATACATTGCTGCTTTGCATATGCTCCAGAAAACACAATGTGTCTTTTTGAACATCACAGGATTTGCTGTTTTACTACTGTTTTTCTTATTTCTGGAGCTAAAGATGTTTTACAAATCGGGTAGCTCGCCAGAACTATCGGCATGTCTTTCACATAGTGTCCTGCCAAGTGAATATTGCAGTCTGATCGAACCGACAGTGCCTTGCTAGCTGAGAGACACAATGCCACACTCTCCATTCCTCCAGCGTCCTATTTTAATCAACGGAAGACAACAAGAGCCACGAATGAATATAGCGATTCCTGAACCACTTGCCTGGGTTTCAGGGGCGCTGTGCACCTGGGATGTGGATCCTGAAGTCTCGTGCATGAAGGCTTGGCTCCACCAGAATTTTTATTGTGATGTAATTCAACTCTGATGCCCACCAAGGCAGGTCAGGTGGCCAGGTGAAGCGAGCGGGGTCAGTCTCCATGACTCATGATCACTAGGCAATGGCTGGTTGCTGTTGGTCGTTCAGGCTGGCATATGTCCCAAGGATAGGTCATTCCAAGGATGGATCGCCTGCTTGCCGTTAGTAAGACTTGAGGGGGGTCTTATCCTGCCTCCAGATAGTCGGAAGGCTGAGAGTGGCTAGAAGGGGTCATTCCAAGGAATGCTAGCTTAGAGACAAAAATCCCTCCTGATCTTCGGAAAGTAGGTCAATTTAAACAGTTTGGCTGTGTTAGCAAGACATAGGATAGAAAACAGAGATATGATTATAAAATCACAAAATGCCTCCTCATAGAAAGCCTACATTTTCCTTTTTCTTTTCTTTTCTTTTTTTTTGAGTTGGAGTCTCACTCCGTCACCCAGACTAGAGTGCAGTGGCATACTCACAGCCACCCCAGCCTTGACCTGCTGGGCTCCAGCAATCTTTCCGCCTCAGCCTTCAAAGTAGCTGGAACTACAGGTGTGCACTACCACACCCAGCTCATTTTTGATTTGCTATAGAGACGAGGTCTCACCAAGTTGCTCGGGCTGGTCTCGAACTCGCGGGCTCAAGCCATCCACTTGCCTCAGCCTCCCAAAGTGCTGGGATGCCAGGCTGAGCCACCGGGCCTGGCCGAGCCTCCATTTTTCTTTTTTTCTTTTTTTTTTTGAGTTGGAGTCTCACTCTGTCACCCAGACTGGGGTGCAGTGGCCACTCCCGGCCACTGCAGCCTCGACCTGCTGGGCTCCAGCCATCCTTCCGCTTCAGCCTTCTAAGTAGCTGGAACTATAGGCGTGCGCTACCACACCCGGCTCATTTTGATTTATTGTAGAGATGAGGTCTCACCAAGTTGCCCAGGCGGGTCACGAACCCGCGGGCTCAGGCAATCCACTTACCTCAGCCTCCCAAAGGCGCGGGATGACAGGCTGAGCCACCAAGCCCAGCTGAGCCTCCATTTTTCTTAGACTCAGATTCTTACGATTGAAAGCATCCTTAGAGGGCTTTATACCTTTAAGAAATTTGTGTCCCAGTGACATTAACACCTGATCTCGGCTTCGTTCCTGAAGGGCTCCTTCTTCCTTGCACAGACGTGTTGCCGCAGCACCCCATGCTAAAGGACTGCAGAGGGCGGTTCTAGGGACCCAGGGTGGAGTGCTGGCGAGGGTTGCCTGAGAGCAAATCCCACTTTCCCTGAACTCTGTGGTTACCTATGGCCCATTAACCCTCTCGTGTCTGAGGGCCCAGGCTCCCAGCCTGGTTTCTCCAGCCGGCCTTGACCCTTGGCTTTGCAGAGGGCTCAGCCTCACTTGGCTTCCAAGCCTCTCCTTTCCTCCTGTAGACTCCGCTTACTTAGGAGATGAGCGACTCTGGAAGTCTAACCTTCACGCAACTAGTGGTGCTTGTGAGGAAATGCCTTATAGACCTCCTTGTTGGATATTGGCCCACGCGGGGACTCCTTCCTGAACCGCCTCATCCGGTAGCCTTCCAGCTGGTCTTTGACACAGTCACCACCAGAACTCACATGCCCCAAGGCGGTCCATCTCATGAGCCTGTTCTCTTGCAACTCCATGTGTTGGTCCTAGACAAGAATTGGGGTCCACGCCCAGTTAGTTTCACCCTGCTTTTACTCGGGGGAATTTCAACTAGTTCGACTCTTGCGCTTCTCGCAGGTGACTCCTGAATATCCGCAGTCCTTTCCATTTTTCTTCTATAACAGTAGTTCAGGCTCTCTCTCCATCTGGCCTGGCACGTCCTCTGAAAAGGTGTCCGTTTGGCTATTCCCCTTCTAAAAGGGGGTATGTGCAAAACTGAGTACTGTGTCGCCAGTACAGAGTCTAAAAACCCTATCAATGCAATGTCAGATCACATTCGTTGTTCTGGCAGCTGCATGGACTGACTGGTGTGGAGATTACTGTCCACTAAAACTCCCTCCACCCCACTACCTCTTTCAGAATAGGCCCTCAAATTCTAATGCTTGAATTACATTAAATCCTTTTACGCTTGGCCCCCCCCCCGCTACATTGTTTCTCTCCAATTTTATTCATTTTTTACAATTGATACTTTGTGCTCAAGTACAGGGATTTATACTTATCCCATATACATAAACACGAATTATTAAATGCGACGGGAAAGGGGTGAGCTCTGAGGCATGCCTGAAAAGCCGTGTGGGCTTGCCATTCTTACACAAATCAGCTCTAGATATGGACATGTAACTCACTCTATAAGAGGCAGCCAGTAAGATCACGGATTCTGTGGTCCAGCAAACCTTGATTTCAGAATTCAAGCCTTCCCTTCATCAGCCCGCCCTCGGACAAGTTCACTAAACTTCCTCCTGAGCAGACCCTCCTCCTGCAACAGTACTTCCTTTCCAGGGCAGTTGGGTGGATCCAGTGAGGTAACACCCATCAGGTGCCATCCCATGTGAGTCTGCCCTCCATCCCTCCAAAAGCCTCTGCCTCACGTCAGATGTCCACATTTTGTGTTTTTTTGGAAGGGGGTAGGAATTTTTAAATGTAGGACACAGCACGGCAACTTTGACGTTGCTCTGGCCAGCCCATAGATTGCTGCCTCAGAAATTTTTCCTGTGATATTGCAGATTCCAGGTTTATCACTAAAAGTAAAAACTCAGTGCTCTATTAAAATAGCTTCATGCATGCCAGGCTGCAGTGGCTCGTGCCTGTAATCCCAGCACTTTGGGAGGCCAAGGTGAAAGGATTGCCTGAGCCCACGGGTTTGAGAGCAGCCTGGGCAACTTGGCGAGACTTCATCTCTACAATAAATCAAGAAAAATTAGCTGGGTGTGGTGGCATGTGCTGTAGTTCCAGCTACTTGGAAGGCTGTGGTGGCCTTGAGTGTGCCACTGCACTCCAGCTTGGGTGACAGAGTGAGAGACTCCAACTCAAAAAAAACCAAATAGCTTCATCCATGCTGACATTTTTATTTCCTTTTAACGAGTTTTCCATGTGAATTCATTTCCTTGAAAAAAGGAGTAAGAAAAGAGGAATTAAAATTATTTTCCTTCTTTATGTTATCTAATAACACACTTTTAACCTCAGTCATATACATTCATGTACTTTGACTCTGAACTTTAGAAGAAGAACTATCTTAGTCATCTTTAATATTTTATAATAATAAATTAACTGAATAAAAATATAAGTATCCTAGTTCTAGTTTTTAAAACTGTTTCCTCTTGTGACAAATTCTTTCCTGGATGAAAAATTAACTTCCCACAGATGTTCCTGAATATTTCAACAAAGATATCTACAATCAGATCTAAACGACCAAAACAAAACAACCCACAAACAAGGTAGCAGTAGATTTGCCGTTCTAATAGCTTAATAGCTTATGTTGTGCGTCCACAGAATAACTGTGATGAAACATGACATGAATTAGTCAGTCTGTCAGAAGAAAAGAAGATTTGCTGTCACAAATTAACCAGTTGTGCTACAGTTTCAAAGCTGTAGATTTTCAGTTGCCTGAAATTAGTCATAGTGGTAGGAGACTTCGTTTCTTCCTAGTCTGTCCCACAATAGTGTTTCAGATATTTCAAATGGAGAATTTAAAGCATCCATTGGAAATGAGTTTCTAAAGTATGTGTTCTCCTAGGAGAGTAACTCTTGGCAATTAAAAACACTAAGTTAGTATAAAAAGGTTTCCTAGGTAGTAAATTGTAAGCATAAATCTTGTGCTATACAAAATGACTACTTGCATCAAAAAATTGTTCAATACGGAGTCTAGATCAGGTCCTATTGGCTTTAATCGGATAATGAAAATCCATTCTATGTGCATTACCGAGCTCTTATCAAATCATACCTCAGGGCACCGAGCAGCAAATCACCCCTTGTGTTAAGCTACATACGCAGGAGTGATGGCGCAGAGGTGGTCATTTCCATGAGTGGAACCAGATGTTGAAAAAAAAACCCCTGTCCTTTGCCCTGAACTAGAATCTTCTCTCTGCTAATTAGATGTGACTGAATTCCAGGAATGCCTGTTCAGTTAAGGGGGTAATGGTTTCTCACCCCAGCCAGCAATTTGGGCATTTGAAGCCTTTTGCTGGTTTGCTTAGTGGGTATTTTTAGTGGTCGGAGAGACGCTCAGCAGTTTTGCTGCAGTTCTGAATAGCCCCTAGACTGCTGCCTTGTAGGTTTTTCCTGTGGCGCTTCCTTTCAGAGATCTTGCATATGTGCTTTTTCCTCCCGCCCACTCTCTGTCTGTGCTCACCACCAAATTTCCATTGTCAGTCCCCTCCCACACACAATCTCCCTCGCTCAAACACTCCCCGAATCTTAGAGTGTTCAGACTACCACTCATGCTTCATTTCACATCAGGGAGGACAAAAGTGGACTTTCTTCAACAGGGCACAAAGCACGTGTGAAGGTCTCCATGTTTCCAGGAACATTTTCTTCTGTGCGGTCTCCGCATTTCCGCCTGTTGTGCTCCCATCATAAGGATGTATGCTCCCACTTTGCCTGTGGGACCCTCCCCCCCAAGCCGTTTTTCTCTGTTGTCTGGTTTTCCCATCACAAGTTCTTCGCTATGAGTCAATAAAATAATACTGTACAGTCACACCCCCAGGGAAGGGAAGAATTGCTTAAGTATCTAGATTATTCGGGGAAGGGTGGGGGCAGGGGAAATTGTTGGCTTTCTTATTTTCTATTCAAGCAAAAGCAGATCTTAAAATCTGGATGAGAAAGGGTATAGGCACTGCTTAAGTCAGACTTTCGTATCTGCGTCCTAAGCTTCTAACGTGGGAACGCTTAAGAAGAAAACGAGGGTTTCCAACATGTGCTTGTTTCTAAGCACAAGCTTGGCGGCTTCTCACATTGCTTTCACTAAGCCTGAGAGTTCTCCTACAAGTGAGGTCTGTTTTCATCACTTTCCAGCAAAGATTAAATAGCAGGGTGCTGTGGTGATGAATCTGGTTACTGAGATCTCACTGCCAAGTCAGAGAGGGACAGCTCCCTTTCGCCAGAGGCCGGAGGAAGGCCAGGCCGGATGCCAGCCGAGTTCGCCGGCAGGCGTGGCTTCTGGGGACAGGTGCTGACGTCTCTTCTGGAGACTGGAGTGAAAAGGGCATCCACGCGGAAGAGAGGGGCCAACCTAGGTGAGACGCACCTGGACGCCATGCTGCCGTTCAAAATCCCCAGCGGCTTTGATTGAAGGATGCCGGTAGTTCCAGCGTTTGCTTCCGAGGCCGCTTCCGATAGTGTCAACAGCCATTCCTTGCGGGAAGCTGGCTTTACCCGGTTCTTCTGTCCATCCATTCACCCATTTACTATAGAGTGCCTCTGGAGCACCTAGTAAGGATGAGGAAATACCAAATGCATTTCTCTTGGCAGAGGCTGTGGGTTCATTTGAAAGTCTGACAAAAAGAACAACCAGGGATCAGTCTGTATTTGATCAATAATGACCAATAGCCGTGGCTTTCATTAGCCATCTGCCGTGTGCCACGCTTCCGTGTGATCGCTCTCGGCTCTCCCACTTCTGAAAAATGCGGAGGCAGTCGGATGAGCACACAGGAGAGACGTGATGCACAGAGACAAGAAAGGCCCCTCAAGGTGCTCTGAAAACACCGGTGGTCGGGGCAGGGTTAAAGGAGCATAACTCAGGGTGCCAGAAATGCCCAAAGCACAGTTCAGTGCCGAGGAAGCCTCCAGCCGCTGTTGGCATGTGTTTGTTGGGGCCGCAATTTTAAAATCAGTGCACCCAGTTTCTTTGAATGTGCTAGCACCCATCAGAGTGTATGGTGCTTGCGACATTTGTGCTTATGGTAGCCTCTGTGTCAAAAGCCTCTTTCTATCTAGGAGGGATAGTGGACACATAGTTGTGAAGGGTCCGGGCACTCTTGGGTCCAAATGGCCATGCTGACGCTTACTGACTGTGTAACTTTGGTTAAGTGATTGGAAGCTTCTGCATCCATGTCGCATGTGCGAAACGAAGATAAAGACACTTCCTACGTGGCGGAGTTGTTGTGAAAATAGGATGCATGTGAGTTGCCACCAGCAAAATAATGCCCATTCCATCAGCCCTTCTTTCTTTCCCCTTTTGTAGTGTACTTTTGTACATCTAGTCTGTCCAGAGACTCTAAAAAATACGCTGATTTTCCGGTGATTTGATAGGCAATCTGTAAAAGCTAATATATAATTCATTTAGGAGCAAGACCTAGTTATGCAATATTGCTGTATCGTTTCCTCTGGTGTGCAGGCATCTGGTGCAGCTTGTCAAAGGAAGAGAGTAGTCTCTCTGCCTCTGGGCTTCCCAAATGGCAGTGTGGCTAGGTCTTGCTGAAATGCAGGTGCTGATCCGGTTTGTCCAGGGAGGGGCCCGAGTTTCTGTGCTCCTAAAGTGTTTTCGTGTGGTACCTGTACTGTTAATCTGTGCGCCATGCTTTGATGTGACCCATGTTACACTTACACTGGGTCCCATCTGGATTGTAGCAGGAGGTAAAACAGATGCAAGCTATCAAGGCTGAGAAAAACATGAAGGCAAAGACCTGAGGAGTAAACTGGGGGGCCAGAGAGTGGCGAAGCATGCGTGAGGTTCCGAAGCCCAAGTCCTGCCTTCATAGGCACGTTCAAGCTTGAGGAGCTCCAAGCCCTGGCGTGTACATCACCCGAGAGTCTTGTTGGACCCACTTCTCCGTCAGCAGGCCTGGGGCAGGGCCTGAGAGCCAGCATTTTTTGCAAGCCCACCCCACCCCGGTGGATCTCGACCCCAAACTGGCCGCCGTGACTGTGTGGATGTTCCTCCAGTCGCGAGTCATTTCCTCGACTGCAGTGTTTTCTGTGGAAGACCCAGTACTCGGTCCCCAGGAGCACGTGCAGCCTCCCTGGAAGGCACCCCCTCCACCCCCCACCCCCCTGCTGGCACCTGTGAAGACACACTGGAAGAGGCTCCAAAGAACCGAAAACCGGTTGGCCCACCACGCTCAACTGAGAGACAACAGCCTGGCTTTCGACTTCGCTGCTCCTTTCCCAGAAGGCCAGTTCTTCCAGGGTCCCGTGATTCCTGACAGCTGCACTCAATGCAAAGTCCCTGAGGTGGCTGTACCACGGGATGGCTGTCACCTTGTGATGAGGAAGCGCCCACTCACACACCCTCGTCGTAGACCTCTCTAATCGGGGCACTCAAAGCTTTAAGTCACGGATCTTGGGGGCCAGTTAGACTCATAAAACATAAAGGGCACAAGGGAGGGGATTCCAAGTCTCCGAATTTCTACCTGTGACAGTTCCGGGGAAGGGAGGGATGACCACAAAAACTTCTCCAAATGGTTTGGTGCCCAAGAGCAAATCCTGGTAATACCTTTTTTTTTTTTTCCATTTCATGTTTTGAAAATCCCAGAAACTGTGAACCAATGCAGAAGTAATCGCCGTATCCAGAGTCCCTTATCCCACTTGGAATCTGAGTTTGACACAGGCTCCGAATTACATAGTGTGGCAATCGCCTCCTTTACCATTGTCCCTGCGTGATTTCAGGGAACGTCACAGTAGTGCTGCCCCGGGAGCCCCATCCAAGCACAGAACTAAGGGCATCGTCTCTCCCTGCTCAGCGGAGTGCAAGTGCAGACTTTTGGCTCCCTTGTTTTCAAGGCGGCTTGTCCATAGTTGATCCAAAGAGCATACCTGCAGACTGATTTCTGAGTCCCACATCCAGTTCTAGCAGATGTGCTGGGCATGCTCATTTCAGTGAGATAATACCACAGTAAAAGGTACAGTAGGAATTTATGAAAAGCTTGCGTATTCAAGTATGGAGAAAATCATGTTAACAATGCAGGCTTGGGGGGAGAGGTGTGTAAAACTCTAAAATTTCTGTGCAGTTTTACTGTAAAGTTGCTCTAAAAAAATAGTTTTCGTTTGTTGTTGTTTTTGAGTTGGAGTCTCACTCCGTCACCCAGGCTGGAGGGCAGTGGCACGCTCACAGCCACCCCGGCGTCAACCTGCTTCTGCCTCAGCCTTCCAGGTAACCAGAACTACAGGCATACACTACACGCCTGGCTAATTTTTTTTTTTAAGTATTGACAGAAGAAATGCAAGTGTTTGACCTTGGAAAATATAAGCAGATATGCTGAATATGAAACACCCTTGGAAAGGATGTTCAAGAAGAACGCTTCCAAAGAGTGTCCTATTGCTGTACTATAATCCCCTGGTATGATTTAAGAAAAAAAAATCTGTCCAATAGTGGAAGGCAAGGCATCTCCCCACCCCATTCCTTCTCCTGCAAGAGCAAACACCCTGGAATGGGAACACGCTGAAATGGAAAGCATGGCTTGCTTAGGGTGAGACCTGGGTTTGAATCCCAGGTCTTCCTCTTTGGGTGAGCTACTTCACGACTTTGACCTTAAGCTTTCTCACCTAGAAAAAGAGCAGTAATGGCATGTGCATGATATGGAGCTGTTGTGAGGATGAAGCAAAATGCTGTGAATGAAGATGCCAGCCACAGTCTGTGCTTAGCAAGGATTAGTTGAAGTCAACCCACTTCTAGTGGCCATGCCCTGCTTTTCCAGCTTAGTTCTGTGAAGGGGGAAGCCTGTCGGTTAGAGGGGAGGTCCACCTGGGGAAGGACACCTGGGAGAGAAGAGACCTGCAGGTACATGGGTGAGTGCCCAGCCACCCTCTTGATGCACAGTAGGCCCACAGTAAATACCTGTTGAATGCATGAGACTCTGGACAGGGAGAACCTACAGTTTCATCTAGTGGCTAGTTTTTATCCTCAGACACGTTGCTCTGATATTTCTAGATACCACGCTTTTATACCAACACCTGGGAGGCGGGCAAGGCAGATCTTAGATTTGATTTTCTAGATGTGGAAACGGGCACACAGGGAATCCTACAGGAAACTTCAGCAAAAAGGCTGAATTAAAGCTCAAGTCTTCACATTTGGGGTCAATTTTCCACTCTACCTATTGGAAGTGAGCTTGTCCTTTCCCCCTAAACCCACTGCAGAAACACAACAAAAAACCAGAATGCCATTCTAAACACTAAAGAGAGCAAGAATGAGACATCAAAGGAGTTTGGGAAATATACAAGGGAGGGTTTTTGCTGACTTCGTGTTTTCTTGTGATATTGTGTGAAGGAAAGACGGCCGAGGACACACGCAGAAAAGAATTGATCGGTGACCACATATTTCTCCGAAGTGTTCTCTTCCTAATCGTTTTACTCTGCGTCTTTTCAGGTTGGGATCTGATGGCCACCGATGGCCATGGGCGTGCGTTGACCCATGCATGAGGCCACTGCGAATGAATGTTTGGTTTTAATGACCACTCTTCTCCGCGATGTCACCACTGCCTGTCTTTTTGGCATCGTAGGCTTATTCTCAAATAGCTTGTTGTAAAGACTTGATGAGGGGTGGCCGAGCAAGGAGGAAAGAAAGCGGAAGGTTTTCCATCGGTTGGAAGGATTTCTCCGTCATTGTAATAGTAGCACCAAGTGGACCCGCTGATGTTGGTATAGGTCCAGCAGCAAAGCAGACTGTGTGTGGTTTTGTTTGTTTGTTTGCTTGCTTGTTTGTTTTGATTGGAATCTCACTCCGTCGCCCAGGCTGGAGTGCAGTGGCACGCTCACGGCCACCCCAGCGTCGACCTGCTTGGCACCAGCGATCTTTCTGCCTCAGCCTTCCAAGTAGCCAGAACTACAGGGGTGTGCTACTGTACCCAGCTCATTTTTTATTTATTTTAGAGACAAGATCTCGTCAAGTTGCCCGGGCTGGTCTCGAGTCCGCAGACTCAGGCAGTCCACTCACCTCGGCCTCCCAAAGTGCTGGGATGACAAGCTGAGCCACCGAGCCCGACCTGTGTGTGTTGTTTCAAAGGGAGAAACGTCCTCTTGGTCTGGAGGGCAGTCAAATTTCAGTTATCCCCTAACAGAGAGAGCATTGCAGGGATAAGTCAAGGAGTAACCAAGCAGTTTCTGTCTTCTCGGGACCCCAGCACTCAACTTCTCAACCTCTCCGCTTGTAGTTTTCCTGGAGGCGCGTCTGCTTTCTTCTTAGGCAACATTTTAGCATAGACAGCGGAAGTGCCCGTGGCTCTAATGCATATCAAATTACCCCAAAACTCAGTGGCTTCAAACAATGGCAGCATTTACTTTGTCCTGGAGCACGGGATTTGGCTTCAGCCGGAGCAGCTTGTAGGCTGAGGGCTAGAGTCGAAGGAAGGCTCCCTTGTTCCCATGTGGGTGGTTGATGCCAGCTGTGGGCAGAGATCTTAGCTGGCGCCATGGGCCAGGACACCTACACGGGGCCTCTTTCCATGACCCGGACTTCTCCACAATGCAGTGGCCCATTTGAGCAGAGCGTCCCTAGAGGGGCAGCCAAGGGGAAGCTGTCTCCTTTTCGTGACTCAGCCTTGGACGTCACACAGCATCCCTCCCAGGGAGGGTTCCAAGCCACACAATCCTCTGTTGGTCGGAGAAGTCACACGTCCTGGCTCTGATTCAAGAGGAGGGCACGCAGACCCACCTGGCAGGGGAAGGAGTGTCAGCCTCACATTGAGGGTAGAGACGCTGCCATTTCCTTGAGGAAAGTGCCATCGGTCCACACCTGCAGCTGTCTCCCTGTGCTGCTTCGGTATCACTGCTGCCCATTCCAGGTCTGCAGTGCTCACCTCTTAGGTGATCCTTCACTCTTCACCCATCCCTCTGTAAGTAGTATTCCAGAGGGGGGTCTGCAACCGTATTCCTCCAAGGCATGGTGTCCTGGTTGTAGACTAGACCTCCGGGGCTGTATGACCACTGTGCTTGCAGTACCTGCCCTTCCTTACGTTCTTGTTCTGAGCGATGGTCCTGCCTGGAGCCCCTGCTGCTGGAAGCAATGCCAGGCTTCGACCTGGCCAGAGTGGCCACTGGCTGAGCCGTGGGCTTGCACCTGACCCGAGAGGGCTATTCCCTGAGACAGCTGACGAGCTGGCAGTGAAGGGAGAAGGGGGTAGACACATCAAGAGACGCAAAGCTGTTTGAAGAGAGACCCTGAGGCACGGAAGGAGAGAGGGATGGAGAGAAAAGCACTTCCTCAGATCCTGGGGGCTTCCTGGGTCCCTCCTGGCCATGCCCACTGAGATGGTCTGGGGCAGGGGCAATGGCTGCTGGCTTTTGGGGTTTTACCTGGGTTTCACAGCCAGAAGAGTCTGAAATGGCATCCAGCCTCCAGAGAGACCCAGAGCAGGGGCTTGATCTGTCCAGAGTCACAGGCTGGTCTGGGAAGGCTGGGCTTGAGTCCCGGCCACACGATACCCCTGGGGATATCAGAGTCTTTCCTGTACATGGGCTTGAGTGGGAAGAAGCAGAAGTTTTGAGGTTATTATGAGTTTTGGGGGAGAGGCTGAAGAAATAAGGAAGGAGACTGGAGGGCATGGTGCATGAAAGAGAAGCTGCATTTCTCTCTTGATCCTGTTGCTTGATCCTGGGCCTTTTCTCCTTTCTCTGGCTTCAGTAACATCCATTCATATCCTTCCTTTTGGACATCCGAACTATTTCTCTCTCTCTTCAGACCAAAGGATACCAGTTGGCATATCTAGTGATAATGAGCCCGTGCGAACCAGACATTCTGTTGGGAAGGTGTTGGGAAGGTAAGGTCATTGTCACAACATGCAGCACGGCATTGCTGGGCAGAAATATAATGTCAGGCAGAATAATTCAGACGTGACAGACACACACAGACTGAAGCACTCAGAAAAAAAGCGGGTGAACCCTTTCTCAGGTTGCTGTCTAATCAAATTTGGGCGTGTGCACCGCCTGCAGCACAGAGAAAATGACCATCCCATCGGGCCATGATTATTAAAATTGGATTCCTTTTTCGGAAAAGGGTCGAAATTAGAATTCTGCATAGCGTTCTCGCCGGCCCCCAATCGCCATGTCATTTCATGCGAGATGGCATGACCTGGAAACCCTCCGTCTCCTTTTGTTCTTTCTCACGTCTAATCCACGTTCAAGCTAACAGCAAAACCGGGTCCCAGACACATCCGGAGACGCACAAGAGACAATTAACACCTACCTCTTGGGGCACTGATGACAACTGATATGATCTTATGCGGCAGCTGCATACGTTTTTATGTTTCCCACAGTGAGGCTTGATGGAAGCCGGCTTTCGTGACATCCTCCGATTCGGTGCGAGGCTGGTGGGTTCTGGGCAGTCGCCGGCACAGCCTCTGTGTCTGTGACTCACAGCAGAGAAGGGTCATCCCCAAAAGCTGGCCATGGGAGGATGTCACTCTTTGGATCAAATGTGTTTGTCCCACCCGGCTCTGCCTCCTGATCAAAGCCGGAGGTGGTTTCAGAGCGGCGGCCCTCCACTCAGTCAGAGCTGTGCGCCCACTCCCTTTCCACGGGTGTGAGAAGCCGGCACTGATGTGACTGGGCCACGCCATGGCAGCTGACCGTGGCGCATCATGGACCCAGGCCCGTGGCTTTGATCCTCCGTGTAAAACACTCTGAGAGAGTGGCACAGACCCACGGATGGCTTTTATTGTTTTTCCAATCACTTTAAATGTGTTTCCACGGTTTTTGTAGGTGTTGATGTCAGCCTAGCCATGTCAGAAAAAAAAAAGGAAAAGGAAAAAGCAGAAGATTCCCAAAATGAAACACTATTTCAGTAATGAAATTTATTTATGTTTTAATTGGGAGAATGCAAAATTGTAGCTCTTGACAGGATTTACATTGTATCCCAGGCTCAACATCTTATTTACACACACACACACACACACACACACACACACACACACACACACACACACACACACCCTCCCCAGGAGGTCTCAGGATATCCTATTTTTCCACTTCCCTCAAAAATTCCCTCAAACACTCTGCTGTCTGTGTATAATCCAACATGAAGAAATTATTCCCAAGCTCTGTTTCCTCTCTTACATGTTCATTTATCTTCCGCCGCCCCACCCCCACTTTATCCTTTATGGAGATGGCTTCGATTAAATGTAGGCTTGGAGTTGCTCATAATTTCAGGATAAATGTTTAGATCAGACACAAAGGCCTTTGAAATCACAGAAACAGACTCAATGGCCTTGCATCTTCCCTGTGAAGAAGGGCGTGTATTGCTGGGTGTGTTTTTTGGCCCGGGAAGACTCAGTTCCAAATAGAAGCCCATCGCCTGACATTGTCAGATTTTTAGTGTTGAACGTCAGCACACCTTGCAGTGTTGGCGGTGGCCTGTCACTCGGATGGCTGTCTGCAGAGGCTACAGTGCTGTTTCGGATGAAAACTGCCTCATTACCCTGTCAGTTGTGAAAAGAAATGAACGCACACGTCACCTGCGTGCCTGCCGCTCCCCCGGTGTCAACCCTGCCCTCTTGTGATGCAGTTCCATTCCCGGGGGACTGGAATGCCCCTGAAAATTGACAGTCACACTCTATTAGAACATATTTTTCTCATTTAATAACACGGTACAGGTAATGATTCATAATCCTCAAAGGGCCTCCTGCCAGTGACAACCGAACTCAAGTAATTGAGAACACCATGCCATTGGGGGGTGACTGCACTTTTATGGTTCAATCAAGAGTTGAAGCAACAGTGTATCTGGAGAGACTTTCAGCAAAATGACATTCCCCTGATACATTTCCATGTCTGTTTTCCATACATAACTCTGGCTTCTCTAGGCCTGGTGGCTTGGCTAGGACTGTAGATGTTGTATTTATTCCCTGTTAGACTCTAAGTCCTGCAAAGGCAGGGACAGGTTGAAGTTGATGTGAGCTATGATTGTGCCACAGTACTCTAGTCTGGATGACAGAGCCAGACCATGTTTCTAAAAAAAGGTGGCAGGAGTGGAGGAGGCAGAAACATCCTCTGTTACCTTTGCATTTGCAGTGCCTAGAACAGTGCATGACATATCGTGTGCACAATCATGATTTTCCCTACCTGAAGGCACGCCAGCTAGGAAAATAATCATTCTTTTATTTATTGATTGATTTTTGAGCTGGAGTCTTACTCTGTTGCCCAGGTTAAAGTGCAGTGGCAGGCACATAGCTACCGCATCCTCGACCCGCTGGGCTCAGGCATTCCTTCTGCCTCAGCCTTCCAAGTCGCTTGGACTACAGTCACGTGCTACCACGCCTGGCTAATTTTTTTATAGAGATGAATTCTCACCAAGTTGCCCAGGCTGATCTCGAACCCCTGGGCTCAGGCAACCCCTTCACTTGGGCTCAGACCATCCCCTTACCTCGGCTTCCTAAAGTGCTGGGATTACAGGCGCGAGCCACTGTGCCTGGCCTGAGTCTTTGATTTTGAACCCCCACTGGTCAGTATCACTACATCCAAGCTCCCCCAAACCTCTTGAAGCCCTGGGAGGGTGAAAGTGGCCGGCATCAATCCACTCCTCAACTCCCAGAGCCGCTTCCTCCCCACTCCCTGGTAACCTTCATTGGAGGCCTCGCTGCCAGCGTCTCTCCTCCACATCCCACACGGTCCAGTCACACCTAGATTAGGCTTCCAGAAGATGGCCTTGCTTCTGTCCCCTCCTAGGCCTCTCCCAGGACCAGCTGGGGCAGAGCTTTCTAAGGGCCAAGAGGACTGTGTGGCCCTGCAGAAGGCTTCCTCCCTGCTGTCCCCAGAACAGACCTGGGTACCTTGGCTCTCTCCTGCCTCAAGACAAGTTCCCTGCGTTACTTCCTAAAACACTAATTTTTTTTCTCAGCATCTTTTTATGCTTAAGTTTGACAGGGTATGTAAGTCATGTAGTACAGTAGCTAGCATATTGCAGGAAGCATTCAATAATTGATAGCTTATTCATTTTTTCTGAGTTAATCATTGAAATATATCTTTCCATGAATATGAAATGTAACAGGTTCTAAGTTCCTAACGCCACCTATATGAAGACAGCTATATGGGGTTAAATACGTGTGCATTTGCCAAGGAATTGTAAGCTTGCTTCAGGTACTGGCTTTGACATTCTTTTCTTCCAAGATTTTGGGCTAATTGTTCAGCATCTCTGAGCCTCATCTTTATCTGTAAAATCTGAGTCACTTATCTCAAAAGGTAGATATAAGGATTAAAGGTGATGGCCTCTGTGACCACGTATTCTAAACACTACAGCACAATGCAGATTAACTTTTTTATCTGGGCTCCTATTCTCCCATGTGAATTGGGGGAAGCCTGATGTTTTGCATTCACGGTAGGTAAAGTACAGGACTGCAATTCCAGAGAGCACGGGCACATGCAGAAGAAACAGGCGTTTCTATTTTCTGGGTGTGTTAAGCACAAATATGCTCAAGTGGAGGGAGTTACTGGTAAAGCCCCAGCCTTCTTCTGACTCTTCAGAGTGTAGGGCAGGGACTGGGGTTCCTCTCTTGGCATTGCAGCCCAGCTGGGGCTGCTATAGTGGTTTGCTTTGCACATCATTAAAAAGCGAATGCAGCTAGAGCCAGGGAAATTTTTGTTGACTTGCATTTGAGATGTGTTTTTTAAAATTGCAGAACAAAGTTTAATTTGGTTTCCATTTCCCCTGATGAGGGATAGATCTCTACTGCAAGAAAACCTGACGCTCCTTTATTCTTGCAAGAATAGTAAAAGTTTCTGGGTCACAAAACAGAGGAAGAAATGAAGGTGCATGCAAGACTTCTCGAATAAATATTCCTCTGTGGTAATTATAAGGAGGCGTGGATTAAGAAGTTGTCAGCCCCAGAAGTCGGGGCCATCCTTCCCTCTAGCTTTTCCCTCGTTGCTTTGTTCTGTGTTGCTTGTGCAACATACTAAGAAGAAGCTGCTTCGCACCACGTTTTCCAGAGTATGGGGAAATGCTGAGTGGCAATTATAAAACAACGCCTTGGGCTTTTTTTGCTCCAAGAATACTACTCTAGCCAAAGGCCAAATCAGAAAGTGTCCCTGGAAACAAATCCTCTGTCAGAGGGAAATTGTGGCAAGGGATTTGAATGATCACCGGCGTCAAGGGAGGCATTTAATTCAGGTTAACAATGGAATGTGGTTCAGGCTTTGTGGATATCGCACAGGTATACAAGGAGGGACCCAAAACCCCTGGAATTTATTTACTAAAAAATTGTGTATTTATTCTTATATGATTAAACTTCAGTCACCTTCAAAGTACCCTCCATTTGCTGCAATACATCAAGATGCTTTTTCCCCTGCTCATAACAGTTTTTGAACCCATCGATGGCGATGCCTTTCAGTGCCTCTGCTGTCTTTTTGTTTCATATCTTCCATGTGGCCAAAATGTTTCCCTTTGAGGACTTTTTTCATCTGGGGAAACAAAAGTCACCAGAGGCACGACTGGGTAAAAAGGGAGGATGGGACATGGGGTCATGCTGTTTTTGATCAAAAACTGCTGCACACTCAGCACCGTGGGGGCAGGTCCGCTCATAAATCGCCCATCATGAAACGGGCAAGAAAGAATCTCCAAAAACAAATTCACTGAAGCCGAACGCCGCCTCTCTGAGTGCTGACTGGTACACTGATGTCGATGGGTTCCTGGGTACTTACCCCGCAGGGGGAGCCTGCACTCCGGGGGCCTGCCCTCCAAGACGTGGCTCCAGTTTTTTGGGGGCCCCCCCTCGTACGACACAGTCCCTCTTCTCAAGAGATGATGGCTTCATGCGGGAGATCTGACTTGCGGGAGACTTAAGCAAGAAAGTAAAATAGGTGGTGGTTCAATGTTGACGGGAGAACTTCGGATGGGGGACATCGCTGTGGACCAGAGAGTCCCGGAGGTCTTCAAATAGGATGTACAAGTGGCGCCTCCTGGAGCAGGACAGGGAGGCCCCCCTCAAGAGGGCTTCCCGTCGCGCCGGCTCTCGAGCCATGCCACCTCCTGACAGTGAGGCGAGTCGGGTTTTCGTCCGAGGGAGTGTGGGAGAGGAGAGGGGAAGGGGACCTGCAGGCGTGGTGTGGAAGGACCACGGCGGGTGGGAGGCCATCAGCTGCCGAGGCCAGTGCCCTGCCTTGGCCATCCGTCGCTGTCTTTCCCTGGCCACGGCTGCTGAAATGC
>NW_007248629.1:282066-357854 GCF_000164805.1 Carlito syrichta | reverse complement strand
TGGGGGGGAAAGGCAGGGAGCACGGGAGCTCGTCCTCCCCTCCCACTCCCTGCGGCCTCTGCCGCTGCGGACGGCCCACTTTCGTGCTTTCCGAAACTCCCCTGTGGCTCGTGTGCATTCGTGGGTGCACCCCTCTTCCTCCTCCAGTTCCTTCTGCCCCCTTTACTGGACCCTCCTTCCTGTCCCGTCCCTGACGTCGATGACCCATCAAGTTCAGCCGCAGCTCTTAGCGTTCCGCCTTTTCCTCCCCGGGAGCTGCCGTCGTGCGGCTGTTTCTCGACATCTCGCCTCCCCGGGCTCAGGCTTCTGCCCGAGCTTCAGTCCCTCATCTCCAGGGCTTCCGGCCCCCTGAAACGCCTCCTGTGAAGGATGTCACTCTGCCTCCCAGAAAACCAGCTTCTCTCTCCGTTTTCTTACTACCAGACCATTTTCTTTATCATTCTTTTTCTTCTCTCTTGCTTCCTGTGTGTCTCGGTAGGAGCAGAAGCATCCTTCTCCAAGCCAAAGGCTCTTCCTTTGGTGGTGAGACATTTCCCCTGAGATGTCCATGGTTGACAGCTGCAGCTTTGTGTCCAGGAGCTCCCAGGCACACCTCCCCAGCAGACCCCTGGGTCCCAGAGCCCCTCTGTAAAAGGGAAGGCGGTGTCGTGTGTTTGCATAGGTGAGAACTTGGCAAGAGGTGGCTTGCAAATGCCGAAAATTCGCATGCTGGGGTGGAATGAGGGGAAGGATGTTAGGGAGGAAACAGAATCTTATCGTCCGTGGCAACTGGCAAAAAGGATGCCCATGAGAGGCATTTTGGCTCTGATTCTGTGTGTGGTGTTCTACGTATCAAGAGGCTTGGAACCCATCGGAAAGGGAATCACTCATGTTTTTCCAACTGTACACATGTGCTCTGCTGGTGTTAAGTTCTTGTTGTAAGAGTCTCTTATTCCACAGTGTACACACAGAAAAATATTCCCACCGCTTAAAAAAAATTATTATTATTAAAACCAGCTGAGTAAATTCATAGCGTGTTGCAGCAGGACGAGTGAAATGTAAGCCCACATTCTCTGGGGTTGTAAATGCCTTTAACACATACACCGCTTCGTGTGAAATTTACTCTACTGCCCGTATTGTGTTTTCATGTCATTGTTTTCAAGGGAAACATTTCAGGACCAAAAAAAAAAAAGAGGCATGGCTGGAGATGATGCGTTTTATTTTAACTTTTGAAACATAGCAGCAGACACCAAGCTCCCTTCTTGTAGAGCCCGTTTAAAGAAGAAGCTGTCTTGTAACTTATGCACATCATGAAAAAAGTGTGGGCTTTTTTTTAGAAGACTGTCTGAACACCAGCAGCCTGGCCTGTGGTGTGTGCCGCCGGTGCTGAGTGCACCTGGACGAAGCCTCGTGATCCACTCTGGCTTTGCTGATGAGTCATGAGCTACTTTGGTGAGGGTGCATGGAAAACGCTACTCAAAAGCGCCACTCAGCTCTGGCCACACAGAGAATGGTTTCTGAATTCACTTATTCATTCAGAAATACGCATTGAGCACCAATTAGGTGACAAGCCAGGTCTAGACTTCCGGGATACATGAGTGTATTTAAAACAAACCAACAAACAAAAATTCCAGCCCCATTTATCAGAATATGTTGTGCTTTGT
Organism: Carlito syrichta; assembly: GCF_000164805.1. Taxonomy (NCBI): domain Eukaryota; kingdom Metazoa; phylum Chordata; class Mammalia; order Primates; family Tarsiidae; genus Carlito; species Carlito syrichta. Next base: position 356,211 of record NW_007248629.1, on the reverse strand, counting down.
GTTTTAGCCCGATCAGCACTGATTGCCCAGTGAGCCTCTGTACAAGGCACTGTGGGGAATGACTGCTGGAATACCACGCGCAGAGCTGTCGGGGTCTGGCTTGGGGGTCAGCGTCCCAGGCCCCGCCCCCAGCAGTGCTGCTTCTGAGGGATGCCGCTGAGAAGGGAGGCGCAGCCAGGCAGGTGGGGCCTGGGGTCCCGCCCCCAGAGAGGCCCGGCTCCCTTCGCCCTTGCTGGTTTTGCGGGTGTCGTCGTCGCCAAACCCCTGGCCCTTGGCATCTGGCCACTCATGATTTGGTTTCTGCCATCACCTTGTCTCCAGCTCCGAGCTGACTCTTTTTACACACTTTGGGTTATTGTGGACTTACTGGAGTTCAGCTTTGGGCAATACCTATTATTCATCCCATCCCTGCGTTGGCAGCCACAGAGCACACTGTCCTCTAGGTGACATTTATTTGCACGTGTTTTCATTCATTTATTTTTACACGTCCTTACTGCATACCAATCCTGGTGCAGGCGTTTTATGGAGGCAGTGGGGAGGTCCTCATGGGTGACAGTTGAGCACAGAGGTCAGAAGGGTGAGCCGGCCAGGCTCACTGGCTCAGCCTGTCATCCCAGCACTTTGGGAGGCCGAGGCGAGTGGATTGCCTGAGCCCACGAGTTCGAGACCAGCCCGGGCAACGAGGTGAGACCTCGTATCTACAATAAATCAAAAATGAACCGAGCAAGGTAGCGCATGCCTGTAGTTCTGGCAACTTGGAAGGCTGAGGCAGAAGGATCGCTGAAGCCCAGCAGGTCGACACTGGGGTGGCCATGGGTGTGCCATGGCACTCCAGCCTGGGCGACAGAGTGAGACTCCAACTCAAAACAACAAAACAAAACAAAAACCAGAAGAGTGAGCCAGTGACTGAATGCAGTACCTGGAGCACAGAAGGGGAGGGCCTGCCCTGACGGGTGAGGGAACATTCAACAGGCAGAGACCACAAGCTGGGTCAAGGCGGAGATGCAGACACACGTATGATGAGGTGACATGTCTCCACAAGACAGATAACAATCGCGGTTAATGGAGATGGTGTCATTCTCCTCTGCTCACATGCAGTCCGAGAGCCCAGCTCACTCTTCCCTCTGGCAGGCTTCAGCTCCGTTCTCCTTCTGGCCCCATCGTTGGGGACAGGAGGGAAGGAGACAGAGGGGAGGTGGAGGTGACAGAGAGGACAGACAAGTGGGAACACGGGCTAATGTCGTCTGCACCCCCTCACCAAAGGTAAAACGACACAAAGTGGACACTCCATACGGAAGCCACACTCCCTCATCTAACCTTTCCACGGCGTTGGGCTGGTGCTCTAGCCAAGAACTCTGCCCTCCACCGCCGGGCAAACGTGCACCCGCCATCTAACCCTCCTCTGTGAAGAAAGAGAGCCTGTGCCCACCTTGCTGAGCTTCCTGCCGAAAAGCAGAGTCTGAGGCATGTTGGAGGTGCTCGAGGTAGCTGCGGCTTTCCAGAAAGCACACTGTCTCGAGACGAGTGCTGCCGCTTCACATTAGGTAACACCAGAAGAAGGAAGGTCTGCCTTCTCGCCTGTTGTTCCTCCTTGCCCCGTTGCTGGCATAATAGAAATAAAGGCGAGGATGAGAGCTGGAGTTCCTGAGAGCCAGCGTGAATTCGCCCTTGCTAGCGCTTTTTGACTGGCTCCCAGGGGTGTGGCCGGGCGACCTCCGACAGGGGCTAGAGCAGGATTGTTCCAGAAGGAGCAGCTCAGACTCCTGCCTCCTGGGTCGGCCAGCCCCAGCCCGGCAGCAGGGAGAGGCAGCCTTAGAGACTTGGAGACAGTACTGACTGGAGCAGGTTCCTGCAGGCAGGACAGGGGGAAGAGAACAGGCCTTTGTTTCAGGCGTGCTTTTTTGTTCTTATTACAACTGAGGGCTGGCTCGGGCTACACAGTGCGACCAGCCCTCTTCATCTTTAAAAATCCAGTTGTGTTGCTATTTTTTTTTTTTGAGTTGGATCTTACTTGGTCCCTCTGGCTGGAGGGCAGTGGCCCAACCAGGATCACAGCTCACCACAGCCTCCACCTCCTGGGCTCAGACGATCCTTCTGCCTCAGCCTCCTGAGTAGCTGGGACTACTGGCACACGCCATCGTACCTGGCTAATTTTTTAGTTTTTATTTTTGTAGAGGTGAGGTTTTACTATGTTGCCCAGGCTGGTCTCAAACTCCTGGGTTCCAGCAATCCTCCCACCTCGGCTTCCCAAAGTATTGGGATTACAGGCGTGAGCTACCGTGCCTGGCCTTAGTGTGTTTCTATTGATTGACATTTGGAAACTAATCCTGAGGTTAACTCAGAGTAAACTGTTCTCTCTTAAGAAGAGCATTAACTCTCTCAAGCTCCATGTGTCATTCCCTGCATGGGAGTCAGAACAACAGAGTTGGGTGGGGTCTCAGAGAAACTCTCACTTAACCCACTCATTATATAAAGAGCCCAGAAAGGCAAAGGGGCCGGCTGAAAGCCTCATAGGTGATTTATAACAGCTTAGTAATAGTCAGTGAGCCCTACCTGAAACCTTCGGTGACGTCCACACTTGAGTAGTGATACCTAGTCACTCTAAATGCCATCACTGCGCTGTCCCTTCTTGGCGTGTAACCCAAGTGGGTAACTCGGAGACGTTTTCAAATCACCGCACCAGCCCGCACGACTTGAAGGCTCAGATGACACTGCAGCTGGTCTCCACTCAGTGGGTTTTATGGATGGTATTCCCTACCGGACAGGTTTCCACAGAAGGGCCAGTGGGGCTCAAAGGGCCACAGGCCTCCTCAGCCCAGCAGGGCTCGGTCCCTGCGCAGGGGGCAGGGGCAGTTCTGGGACCCTCGGCAGGGAGCTAAGACGTCTCTCCAGGGCTGGCGTTTCTCAAAGTGTGTTTCAATGACCCTCTATCCACACAGGCTTACAGAAATGCAGGTTCTGAGACCCTCTCCATATTACTAGGTCAGAAAGGAGGCAGAAATAGGAGTTTTTAGTGGGTTCCTGAAGAGACACTGAGACACACCAAAGCCTGAGAACCACTGCCCTGGGCAGTCCTGGTTTCCCGTCTCTTTACCTTTCTCATTCCTGGGAAGGAGGTAATGTCTTTCACTAGATAGAACAGTACCTCTTATTATGTCTAAATAACATTGATCCACAAATCCAGGCAGCTGTCTTTGAGGACTTTCTATCACTCAGACCGTGATAGAACTGATGAACATGGCACACCCACCATACTCTGTGCGAACCGCTTTCATATTTTAGCTCTTTTAATCCTTAAAACTTTGCGGTCACCGCTATGTTCATTGAACCAAGGAACAGACCACAGCACAGAGAGGTTAAGAAACTTTTCAGGATTATGGAGCTTATAAACAGCAGAGACAGAATTGAACCCGGGTGGTTGACTCCAGAACCCTGGAGCCGTGATGTGAAACAACTTCCTCCAGGCTGGCGAGGAATGAGACAGTCATTTCAGCAGCACCCCCAGCCTCACCACAGGCACTCCCAGGCTCAGGGATCCGGACTTCAGAGACATGGGCAGAGGGAGTTTCGCGTGGCTCCGTGACTGCCACGGTCAAGAGGTGAGCAGGGTGTCACGGGAGTGAGGGGAATTAGTAACTGCCAAAGGTGTCAAGAGAGGCTTTGAGAGCAAATTATGGTTCCCTGAGAATGAGTTCTGTCTGGCTAGCTTCTCTTAACACGATGTTTTGCTCAAAATGAATATACTGAATAAGTGAATGAATTAATGAATGGGGCGATTTGTTTCAGCTGCTGCTGAAGAATCAGTTGGAGATTTTGTGACAAATAAGAGGGAGAGGCGTGCGCCTGCCCAGCCTGGAGGGGTAGAGGCTAGAAGCAGATGGTTCTGGAAATAGGCTCGGCGTGACCGGAGAAGAGCGTGCCCAGGAGGGGTGAGGAGGGAGGACACGGAGGAGGCTGGTGGTGCAAGGGAAGATTTCGATGAGTACTTGGGCAGCTCCTGGGCAGTGGCGTGAGTTCTCAGAGTTTCTTGGTGGGAGACACCCCTGGAGGCCAGTGTGGAGGCCCAGAGTGGACTGGAGCGGAGGAAGGCGGCTGAGAGGAGGGCCAGATGGGCGGGTGGATGGAGCAGGGCCAGGGATGCCCCAGGTGTGTGCTCACGCTCAGGCCAGTGGCACCAGCAGGGGAGGACCCATTCCGAGGCGCGTGTCGAGGCAGGCGAGGCAGGACGCGATGACCCAGTGAAGAGCAAGATCCAGGCCACGCCCAAGGCGAGGCCATCCACTGGAATAAGGGCCGAAGACGGGGGAGTTTGAGGTGGGGAGAATTGAAGAGCTTAGTTTCAACCAGGCTAGGTTGGAATTGGCTGTCGGTCCGTCCAGGAAGGGTCAGTTTCCCAAGGCTTTTACCGGATGGCCGAGGAGCACGTTTCCCAGGGGAGATGCAGCGTTGGGCACCATCGGCGTCAGGGCGAGAGTTGAAGCCTCGGAGACAGAGAACATCCCTCAAGGAGAAAGGGAAAAGGAGAGAGAAGGGGGCTAAGAAAAGACTCATAAAACATAGCTTTCAAGGGGATGAGATCAGAAGGCCAGGAGATGCTAGGATCCAAACCGTGGTCCACATGAAAGTCTTCTTCGAAGCTCTAGACCGGCCACTGCACCCCAGGCTGAAACCGAGAACAGTGTCTTGGTATGGATGCTCTGGGCACCAGCTCTGCCTCACCTGTGAAATACGTAGGACGTTTTTCCCACCCCAGTCATTTGCCCAAGAACACGACCTCTCGCCAGAGCTTCAACTCTCTGTTGAGGGTCGGCCTGAAAGCTCCTGTGGTGGCAAGTTAGGAAGCCTCGCAGCTCAGCAGGGAAGCGCGCTCCCTCTCTTCTTTCCTCCAGCTTCCACCGGGCAAGAGAAACATCTATCGAGCTGCGTCTGAACACCACAGAGCAGAACAGAAAACACGGCGAGAAACTATTTAAGTAAAATAACGAAACAAACATGGTCACACATATCCCTTAACTAAATTCAGTTGGCTGTTGGCAGTAAAACGGACTCGCTCAAATCAGTTGGGAGTTTTCAAGTGAGTGTGTTTTTGCAAGCCCTAGCTTGCATGTCCTTCAAAATCTGGGGGGAGGGGGGTGTGTGTGTGCATGAGAGAGAGAGAGAGAGAGAAACGCTGGCATTCAATGAGAAGTGTAGGGAAATGGCATTTTCCATGGGATATTCTCTGTGTCCCTCAGTTTATCATTAAGATGACTCGTGTTCCCGTGGCCTTGGGCTATCTGTGCTATTGCACAAATATCCCGCCTAAGTCAGAGCAATTCACAAACCATAAGTACTAAAGCCAAACAAATAAATAGAGAAAAGTGTTCAACCTCCCTGGATGTCAAAGAGACTTAAATGAGAGCAACAAAATGATGCTGTTCTCCTTTCAAACTGGTGAAGCTGTTTTAAAAATTACAATGCTCTGGGTTGCCCCTAGAAATCGGAAAATGAGGCTCTCAGACTTTGCTGTGAGGATGTAACTATGTCCAACCTCAGAAGATAATTTGTCAATATGTATCAAAAGCCTTAAAGATGTTCGTAATCTTTCCCCCAGATATTCTTCTGTTTAGAATTTATCCTAAAGAAACAATCAAAGAATTACATACTTAAAACTGGTAAAGCTGGATGGTATGTGAATTCAACCTCAATAAGCTCTTTCGTAAAAAGAAACGATGATATGCAAAAGTATAAATGTTTGATACAATATTATGGATAACAGTGAAAAACCAAAAAAAGCCCTAATGCCTGTTGTATGCCACATCTGCTAAACAAAATAAGCCAGGTTTAACAAGTTACGTTGGCCGGGCTCGGTGTCTCAGCCTGTCATCCCAGCACTTTGGGAGGCAGAGGCGAGGGGAATGCCTGAGCTCGCGGGTTCGCGACCAGCCCAGGCGACTTGGCGAGACCTCACCTCTACAATAAATCAAAAATTAGCCGGGCATGGTAGCACGTGCCTGTAGTTCCAGCTATTCGGCAGGCTGAGGCGGAAGGATCGCTGGAGCCCAGCAGGTGGAGACTGGGGTGGCTGTGAGCTTGCCACAGCACTCCAGCCGGGGCGACACAGTGAGACTCCAACTCAAAAAAAAAAGTTGTGATATGCTACAGTGATGGTTCTCAAAGTGTGTTCTCAGACCAGCGTCATCAGTAATATCCCTGGAAATTCATGAGAAATGCAAATTAGGGATCCCCTGCTAGAGCTACTCCATCAGGAGCTCTCACCCCTCTCCTCTCCCCCAGAGCTGCTCTACCCAGAGCTCTGATTGAGACGCAGCACTCCTGAGCCTTTCCAAACCTTCCCCCTGATTCTGTTGCTCACTTAAGTGTGAGAAACACTTTTATTAGTTACTCCTAATAACTTGCAAAGTTGGGGGAACAAAAGCACAGAACAAAACAGCACGTCATGATGTGAGGCCAATTTACTTGAAAAATATCTGAGTAGATGCATGCCTAGAAGAAACGCTGGCGAGGGGCATTTCAAAAAAGTAATGGAATTTATCTACTGGTGTTGATATGTAGATCTGGTTTGCTTTCTTCCTCATAATGTTCTATATTTTTCAGATCCTCTGTAATGATTATCTATTATCTCCTAATGGAAACAAATTATTTTAAAAAGTTCTTGCCCTTGAAAGTTAGGGGCATCCAGACATTTATGGAAATACATTGCACAAGTTCAGTGAAGAGGGTGTCTCCCCACTCGGTTCTGAGAGGAGGCTTGTTGCCCTTGAAGGAGAACTTGACATTTTTTTACATTTGCTTTAGCTATAAAAGCGACCCACTGTCTGTCTTAAGCATCATACGCCAAAGGGTATAGGATCAACTGTTGCGATCAGATCTTTGACCCGACTCCTTCAAGACCATGATAGGGTGGCTGTCTTCTTTTTCTGTGTTGTGTCCAGGGACTTGTACCTTGGCTTATGCCTTCTCTTATAGGGAGAGGTCAACTTGAGGCTCTGTCACAGTCTGTATCACTCTTTAAAGAAACCAGGAGTATCTTTTGTTTTCTGGGAAGTTCTCATAAAGGGCTACGTAGCAAGCGTATTATTGGTAAAATCCTGGAATGGAAAAACCACTGGGTTCATCCGGCGCCAAAGGCCTTTGTTACAGGACAGTGTGTCAAGGAAAAAAGTCAGGCAGGCCTGGGTTCCTCATAACTAGTTCTACAGCCTTGGGCAAGACTCTAGCATTCTCTGGACCCTGCTTTCTTCGCCTTTAAACTGAAGGAGTAGACAGCGTGATCTCTGAAGCCCCTTTCAGCTCCAAACGTCTGTGCTGTAATGACTACACTCACAATGATAGAGTGACCCATAACCAGAAGGCAGTGTAATGCTCTTTGATCTATTTCAGCTTGGATTTGTGAAAGCCTGGTATTTTTTTCAGAAGCTAAGACATTCTGTAATGGGCTTCTGTCCTGCCCAGGCAATGAAATCTATTTGGGCTATTACCTGAGCAGTGCACATGATGTCAATACGAGGCGGTGTTTGGGATTCAGGGCCCTCTCCGTAGCAGCGCCAAAGAGTTGAGCAACATGCAGAGGAAAACGGTCGCTTCAGAAAATATAGTGACTCTCAGTACATGACCCAAATCACCGGAAGAGGCGCTGTTGAGCAAAGGCATGGGCGCCCTGGAGGCCCGTTGGGAGACCTGGGTCCCAGCCCCAGCGTTGACCTTGTCCGTACACCTTGTCTCACAGCCTCAGCTTTTTCCCTTGAAGTGTTTCTAGCTGGCCTCCAGGATTATTTTGTTTCCCAAAAAAATGTGAGTTGATGATTAAAAGAATGACACTGTGGGTATGACCGTCAGGCCCAAAGGTGACCCTCAGGAAGAAGCCATTCTACACAAACAGAAAGCTTGGATGATGACAGCCTCATGGTCCTCCTGAGGGCCTGGGTCATTTCTCCACTATTCAGGGAAAGAGAGGGGAAACACATGCCTTGTCTGGTGCTGTCAATCGCCAGTTTCTGCTTAGAGGCAGGGAAGCGTGTGCTCAGCCTGCCCAGAGGCCTCAGGTGCAGGAGAGAGATTTCTGCTCATCCCTTGAAACCATCGGCCGTTGGCGGTGTGCACTCCACTGGGAAGGAAGCAAGGGGGTGGGTTGCTTGGCAGAGGAGGCTGTGTGAGTCATGGAACCTTGGCCCCAGTCAGCCTTCTAGAGCTGGACTTTGCACAAGCTGCAAACCCCCGAGGACGTGCTGGAGCCCAGAAGCCCTGCACATCATGGATGACCCTAATCCAGGCAGGAAGTGATAAGGACAGAGCCACACTAGCAGTGTTTCCCAGGGCTAACTGGGAAGGATGGCCACTTCATAGGTGATGCCAGACCTTGGGCTTTGTGCGTCTAAGGCAGACTCTCCTGCTCAGGGCAGTTGAGCTCGACTGGAAGCTCCATGCGGACAAGCTATGACGAACTTCTAGTAGCTGAAACCTAGTACAAGTCCTGGAACATGGCAGGTACTAGGCCTGGACTACAAGATCTCTGGGTATCGTGTTAACCCTTTTGGAAAATACTTTGTCTCTGGGAGGCTTCTTGGAAGGCTGAGGGGGAAGGATTGCTGGAACCCAGCAGGTTGACACTGGCTGTGCGTGTGCCACTGCACTCCAGCCTGGGCAACGGAGTGAGACTCTAACTCAAAAAAAGAAAAAAGAAAAAAGAAAATGCTTTGTCTCATACCACGTGGAGGTGCCAGGACTTGATTTCACAAGCCTCTTATGAATGCAAAAAAGAAAAGAAAAGAAAGAAAGGTTAGACCCGATTCTGCATGTAAAAAACTGCTGAATATGTCAATTACTAGAAAAAAAAAAAAAAGTTAGATTGATTAAAAAAATTAAGAGAATGCCTCCATGTATGAGCTTGTGGATATATCTTTATTTGTCTCCTCTGTAAGCAGACAGGAGCTGGGAGCTAGGATGTCTTGTCAGCAGTTAAATGCTTTTTTTTAATTTAAAAAAATATTCTAAAAGCTGAAAATGAATGTGATGGCTGCACAGTATCGTAGAAGGGAGTAACAGGTCAGAAGAGCTGGGTTTCAGCCCACTGGCGCCGGCACCAACCTGTTGTTAGATGCAGCTTTCAACATCTGCAGGGCACTTATTGCCATGATGGTATTATAATCCCCAAACCAAAACTCATCATCCAATGTTTTATGATTGGGGCCAAGAGGCAAATTGGGAGATACAATTTGAAAGCAAAAATGCGGGAACTTCTTGCCCATGTGGAAGCCATGTGAACAGTGGACTAGCATGTGAACCCCACGTGTGGGGAGTAAATGTGGTACCTATGCTGGGCATGAAACACAATCTCAAATAAGATCTAGAACAGACCCGTGGACACTGGTTCAAGCCCCACCATGTGCTCTCACCCAAAAGTGTACTGCAAGAAACAATCAATGCTATAGGAGGACCTACTGTGTGGCCAGCAGAGGTCTATAAAGATTCTACCCATTATTTTATTAAATCTTCCAAACAAATCTATAAATTAGGCAGACCTAGTTTCTACCTTAGAAACGGGAAAACAGAGGCCGGGCACAGTGGCTCACGCCTGTCGTCCCAGCACTTTGGGAGGCCGAGGTGGGAGGATGTTCACTGCCCAGACTCTTCCTTCGGCGTGGATGTAAACAAGGCCGGTACCTTGAGGACCCCGGAGGGTCCGCTTCCGTCCCCATCCCCAGTCTGAAGTGGCCCCACTGTATCATGCTATTTTCCCCATCTGCTGGTTCCGAGATGCCTCTGTCTGCTTTACGGAGTAAAAAAGTGAACCTATTAAGAGACTGAAAAAGATCCGGGCTGTTCTGCCCAAGGAGCCGTGCTTGTGGGGAACGAGATTGATGGGATGAGGTCATAGAAATACAAATAGAAAAATACGTTCCAGAGGAACTCTTGCCTCACAGGCCTGTTTCCTCTGTGATCGATTTGTGTGGGGGAGCTGAGAAGCTTCGTTCCCTTGCCTTCTCCACCACCTTTCTACTGTGGGTCTGAACATTTGCAATGGCAGGACACAGGTATCTTCCGAGAGGTTGGTCTTCCCGTTCTCCTCGGCTCCACAGCTGCTCGAGGCTTCCTTCAGTGACATTCCTACTTTCCACTGACTCTTGAGAAATTAATCAAGTGGAAGACTTATCCCCTGGCAGAAATGGGGGTCACTGATATTCAGGGAAAGGTGCAGTGCCCCTCAGCATAGCCTGCAGCTGTTGGTCAAACCCTAGGGTGTGACCAGCAAGCAAGTGTCCACCAAGGGTCGCTTTTAGAGGGTTGTGGACTCTGGTTCAAGCCACACTGTGTGCTCTCACCCAAATGTGCACTGCAATAAATAATCGATACTAGAAGAAGACCTAGTGTGGCCAACAGAAGGCTATACAGATTCTACCCATATCACTATTAAGTCCTCAAAACAAATCTATAAATTAGGCAGTGCTAATCCCCACCTTAGAAATGGGAAAACAGAGGCTGGGCACAGTGGCTCACACCTGTCATCCCAGCACTTTGGGAAGCCAAGGTGGGAGGACAGCTTGCGCCCAGGAGTTTGAGACCAGCCCGGAGGACATAGTGAGCTCTCATCTCTATTTTTAATTTTATATTTTAAAGAATCAATGAATAGAAATGGGAAAACCGAGACTTTGGTCAAACTACTTGCTAAAGGCCACGGAATTTGTGAGGATCACAGCTGGGTTCAAATCTTCTGACTTGGAAGTTCATATTGTCAACCAGGTTCAGATGACCGTTCGGAATACCTTTCTTTCTTTCTTTCTTTCTTTCTTTTTTTTTTTTTTGAGTTGGAGTCTCACTCTCTCGCTCAGACTGGAGTGCAGTGGCTGCTCCTGGCCACCGCAGCCTCGACCTGCTGGGCTCCGGCGATCCTTCCACCTCAGCTTTCCAAGTAGCTGGAGCTACAGGCACGCGCTACCACGCCCGGCTAATTTTTTGATTTATGGTAGAGATAAGGTCTCGCCTGCCCAGGCGGGTCTCGAACCCACGGCCTCAGGCAATCCACTCACCTCAGCCTCCCAAGGCACGGGATTACAGGCTGAGCCACTGAGCCTGGCTTCAGAATACCTTTCAAGGGAGAAGAAGGGACAGGGTTGGCAAGGTATATAAATAGGTCTGTGGGCTCCTGTAAACATAAGTCCCCAGGGCTTTTTGAAGACTCCACACTGTCATCTCTTCTGCCTGGTGTCCTACTGACTTAACATACAAATGCTTATTGATCTCTTTCGATGGGGGAAAAGCACTGTGACAGGCAAGAGAGATAAGAGCTTATTAAAACAGATGCTGTTTCCTAATTCATGCCAATAAACACCCAGAGCACGCAACTAGCTATCATACATTCAGAATAGGGTGTTTTCAAAAGTGGGTCTGGTGTGCAGACAGGCAGTGCGGCAGGGGCTTTCTGATGGTGGTCTCCAGCCTGCAGCTCCACATCCCCTTCGCCTGGGAACGTGTCAGCAAGGAAGAGTCTCAGGCCACCCCAGAGCTGGGGCTGGCCTGGATTCTGCGCTCTCGCAAGCCCTACAGGTGACTCAGATGCTGCCTGGAGTTGGAGAAACAGGGGTTTGGGGGCGTGGCTAATGCCTGAATGTGGCTTCACAAGAGACGGGATAAAGGTCTGACAGCAAATTAGCCTGGAAAGGTAATTGAGGGCTGATGATTCAGAGGCACTGAGCTTATTGCTATGGAGCTTCATCCAGCAAGACACTTGATAAGGTTTACACTTCAGAAAGGTCACTGCGGCAGCAAGTTTCAAGGGGCCATGCAATCAGAGAGAAAACTGACCCCAGATTTCTCCTCTTTCGTGTTTCTGCTGATCTTTCCACTCAAGTTTTTATGGCAGCAGTTCAGATACAATTTGTCTTTACGAAAATCCCATTAATTTGACTAAGCCCTCAGGGGTTCCGTACACATCAATAGTTTCCAAATCTGTGTATCAGTGGGAACAGCCGCAGCCCTCTGCCTTGGAGTTGATGGGAAACAGAAAGCCGAGCTTTGCTCAGGCCTTAACTAGACAGGCTCAAAGGCACACCTTTGGGGTGTCCGCCCCTCTCCTCCACCCGTACCACTTCTCCCAAAGGAAAGCTTATTCTGCCAACAGAGCAGGTCTTATCTACTTTCCCCAAAGGCAAAGCTGGGAAAGTCTCATCCTCACCCCCTTTCCAGACTCTGGCTTCACCTCGGCATCTGGAGAGAGCTTGTTCTGAACAAGAGTTGAGATGAGCCCCAGAGGGCCAGCGGGCGGCAGTGCCCAGCTAGTTCTGTGCACGGCAGTTCCACTTCTGACTGTTCTGTCTAGACCGTGGTGCCCGCTCCTCGGTGGAGGTGAACAGCAGACTTCATATTTAAATCAGGACTTGTCAGTTCCAGCCTCTGCCCCACCAAAAGCAATCTTACCGATTCAGGAAGAGCCTCCTCTGTCTCTTGTCAGAGTTTCAGAGGCAGGAGGAATGGAGATCCTGCCGGGCCCAGACTCGCCCCGCCTCGGGGAGCCATGGGGCCACACGCTGCCTTTCTCTGTGCCACACGGGAGAGCCCGGGCAGCTGGTCGACCCGGGCAGCCGTTGCTTGCGGGGCCTGCCTCCGTGTGTGGGCCCGGTCACCCCAGGACCAACAAAACAAAGCTTGAGAAGGACAACTGGGTGGTCCGCTGTGTTAGCGAAACCAACGCATGTCAACAGAGTACAAGAATTGGGACTCTTTCCTCTGTAAATAAGCTGTGATCTTTCACCAAACCTTGGCACGTATGGGAGTTTGCAGCACCTATTATCCACGTAACGCATTTTAGCAAGACTCCTATTCTCTCAGACAAACCCTCTTTCTGTTTAGCCTTCCCCACAGGACTTGGAATACCTTGAGAACAGGAAATGTGATTTATATTTCTTTTGAATACTAAAACCACAGCCTTGAAAACACAATAGATAAGTCTCCTTGAACTGAATTAAAGTGGAATGGGATACAAGACTTAGGGACCACCCCCTGAAGCTCGAAATAGGCAATTTCAGGGCAAAAGATAAAGGAAGAAAAATGTAACCTTAAATTATCAGGTAGTGAGTTTACCGATGGTATTATCCACAGAGGCGATGTCAACAGCAAATCCACGGTTTCTAATCTTTCCCTTTATTTGGATTCTTTCTGGCCATGGAAGTCTCTTGTGATCCATATACACAAGCTTCATCTCTACCTATTCAATGTTCATATCAAGGGAGATGGGTAGATCACAGGCATGTACAGCCAGGCCAAAGACCCTTTTGCAAGTTTTGCATGGCAAGACATACTTACAAGGGAGTTCCTCCCCGTGGTTTTCGCGCACACCACGTGAGCATGTCATTCCTGCCCGTGCACTGACGAGGGGGCAGTGGGGAGAGGAAACAAGGGCCGCCCGAAGGTGGACAGTGTTTGGCTGAGTCCCAGGAAGGTTCCTGACGAAGATCCTTTTCCTCTGGCCACACTGGCTCTTTCTCCACAGAGCACCCGTGGTTAGACACAGGCTAGTCCACAGTGCCCTGTGGACTTGGTATGTCTTCGTGGGTGAAGCTCCAAGATGCTGCCTTAGGATGTTTGGAGAAGTCCTTCACTTTGGACATGAGAATATCAAGCGGGCCAGCCCCTTCCTCCAGCCCCGTGTACTTTCTGTTAGCAACAAAGCTGGCGCATCTGGCCCACTGCCACACGCGTCTTTACTTCTGGAGTTTTGAAACTCCATTGCCTTCTCCAGCGGCAAGAGACCTACAAGACACAGAAGGTATATCCATGGCCTCTTGGAGTATCTGCCTTCCCGGCACTTCCCCCCTCGGCCGAATTGTGACAGCACCGCCAGGGAGCCCACTTGACTCAGACTGCCTGCTGAGTCTGCCATGACTGCCCCATTGAGGCATGGCTGGGGACTTGTGCAACCACTCGAACGACTGAGCGCGCCCACTCCTGCAAGCGAGACGTGGGGCCAAAAGGACACCGGCTCTAAGGTTCTGTTGTGTTTTGTTCTCATTGCATCATCGTGCTGAAGTTCCAGCTCAGAGAAGAAACATTATATAAGGGAGCGAGGCTTGCTTTCACTGGTGATTTGCTTTTCAGCCCCCACGAAGTAGGTAGAGCTGTTGTTGTTGTCATTTAATCTTAGTCCTTCGGGCTGAGCCGTGACCACGCTTCACCTCCTCTGGTCAAACTCTTGAGGTGGTTTTCAGAAACTGGTGACTGTGTCCTCAGATCACCCCTGTGACGAAGCAACGTATCCTTGTTTTTCTGCTTGGAAAAAATGAAGCATAAAAAGCTTGGGCAACTGCCTCACCCTGTCAGAGATGGGAGCACTGGTCGTCACTGGGGAACTGACTTCCTGCTTGGTGTCTCGGAGGGAGCTCTTGCCTTCTCCTTGGAGGACAGGAGCGGGGGCTGCTCCCTCCCGAGGAGACCCCGGCCCTGAAACTGTCCACAGAGATGCCTCTTCCCTGGCTGACAGCTCAAGCAAGTGACCTTCAGCCAAACCACGGAAAGTCCGAGTGACTAATTTCATGAACCTTGGCGTGTGAGGGTGGAGGAGGAGAAGGAGGCTGCCTAGGCCCAGGGCCAGCGTGGGCCGCCTCCAGGCCATGCAGGGGGTGGGGGTTACCGGCACGCAGGCGGGGCCAGGAGAGAGCAGCCTCCTCCGTGGGGCCAGTGTGAGTGGCTGACCATGTGGCAGATGGCAGCCCTGGGTGACGGAGGCAAAGCGGTCAGCAAACCGCAGCACTTCCTGCCTGCCGCGGGCGGAGGGCCAGCTCTCCGGTGAGCTGGAAATGGGAACCGGTGGCGGGGGCGGCCTGGCCAGCTCCCCTCTGAGGGTTGTACGCAGCAGTGAAGTGAAGGAGCTTGTGATGTCAGTGATCCTGGGAGCTTGTTTATGTGCCACGATTTCTTTTATGTCTCCTCTCGTAATACTTGATGACTCTCAGTCCACAGAGGCCACATCACGGGTACGAACCAGACATCCATCCGCTGAGTGCCGCCGTTCAGGCCGCAGGCACCTCGCCCAGCAGCGTGGCTGGAAATGGGGAGGCCGGAGGAGCTTGCCAGCCTCTGCACAGGAGTTCAGGGGAGCACGTTCAGGGGAGCAGGACAGGGCCGGCAGGGGCAGTTCTTGCTCTTCCCCTCGCTCTGAAGATGTGAGCACTCATCCTTGAGCATCTTAACAGACACAGGGCACCGTGCTCTGCATCCTGGACTAAATGCTGGGCCCAGGCGTTCTCGTGGGCCAGAGACTTTCCTTGTAGATTTTCCTATTCAATCCTTACAACCAGGGGATGGGGGATAGTATTGTTCAGAGGGAAATGGGCCTCCGAGATGCATAAAGTCTCAGAAAAGGATCCCCGGCCCTGCTCTAAAGGACCATGTCAAGGAGGGTAGCCAGCAAAAAGGCGGGTGGAATTCAGGGCTGCTCTGGCCCTGTCCGTGTTCCTAGCACCGCACCCTTCGTAGACCCACTACCTGGCTGTCTTTCCCTTCACCTTGGCCGGTTCAGCTTGCAGGCTGACCTTGGTTGGAGTTTGCAAGGGGGCCCCGTGCAGAGTAGCCCTCTTTCCCACCAGAATGCCAGACTGACAAAGAAACATCAGTGTTCTTTATCCAGAAGGGCTGAGGCAGAAGGTGTACCCTGGCAAATGAAGTCCCAGCTTGGGCAGACACACCTCCCCAGCCACAGGCATCTAGGGGAACCGCCCGTGCTCACCTTGCCGAGAAGCAGAGAACTGTCTCTGCCGTGGGCACGCCCCAGGGACGGGAGGCTCGGGGCCCAGCCTCCTCTGGCAGAGCCAGCCTGGGGCCCAGAGGCCGGAGCGCTCCAGCCACGGTCGCTTCCCAGGTCCCCCGCAGGAACCCCAGGAGGGGAGTCACAGAGGCTGCGGCGGGATGAGGACGTGGCACCCGTCACAGCGCCCCCTGCTCCTTCAGGGCACCCTCTGCACGTCCTCCCTTCTCAGTGGAATCCTGGGTTGTAACTGAGCACTCCTGGGTTGCTCTCCCCCAAGGACCGGGCACTCTTGGTGAACGTCCTGGGTCCTTCCATCTTTTCATCCAAGCGCCTGGCACTGGTGAGAGTGCGCCGAACTGAGCTGAGAGGCCCTCTTTACCAGCCGCTACTGAGCATACTTTGTTGCTGGGTGGTCTGGAAGCTTCTGCGGTGTTATCCTAAGTATTCATTACGAAGTCAGAGCAGCAAGCACTGATAAGACAGTGCTTCAAGCTCTCAAGGAAACGCAGTGATAAGCAGAGGAAAGCAGTGGAGGCCACCGGCAGCTGGCCCTGTTTCTCCAAATGAACCTGGCGGGAAGGGCGCGGGGGTGGCCGCATTTAGAGTGAGGGTGTGTGCTGGTGATTCCTTACAAATGCGGTGTGGGTGATGGATGGATGTCAGATCAATGGGGAGCCCCCAGTTGCATTCCCGGTGGTGCAGGACTACTCAGAGTTTCATCCCCAGGGCAGTCACCGCACCCAGCATGGGGAGCTTGTTAGAAATGCAAGTTCTCAGGCCCCAGCCCAGACCTACCGAATCAGGATTTCTGGGGGCAGGGTCCAGGAATCTGGTAACAAGCCTTCCAAGTGGTTCTTAGTTAAAGTTCAAGAAGCTTTTTCTCTGGTGCAGGAAGAACAGATTTGCAGAGTCAAAGAAAAATAGCAGTGAGCGCACGCATATTTTGCAAGGTGTTGTTCTAAACACCGTGGATGTATTATCTCCTTTATTCCTTGTGATGAAGTGGTTCCTATTTTTAACTTTCTTTTATAGTTGAGGAAATTGGAATGCAAGGCCAGTACCTTACTTGCTTTGGGTGAGAAATTTGCAGCAATCAAGATTAATAACATTTTATTTATTTATTTTTAAGAGGCAGGGTCTCGTCTGTCACCCAGGCTGAAGTACAGTGGCATGCTCTTCGTGCATTGTGACCTCAGATTCTTGGGCTCAAGCCACCCTCCCACCTCAGCCCCAGCCTCCTGAGTAACTGGGACTACAGGTGCAGGCCACCACACCTGGCTAGCATATTTTTTTTTAAGAGAGAGGGTGATCTCAAAGATCACCAGAGATCATCAAAGATCATCAGATCTCAAACTGATCTCAAACTCCTGGACTCAAAGGATCCTCCTGCCTGGGCCTCCCAAATTGCTGCAATTACTGGTGTGAACTACCACGTCTGGCCCAAGATTAGTAATCTTTTAATGTAATACTCTTAAAAATCAAAATTAATGTTAATAAACTCATGATGATCAAAGTATCACCATGTGAAAGAAAGGCAAGATCCAACCAGCAGAATGGTTATGATAACTTGCCAGGATGATACGGTTAGGAAGAGACAGAGTAAGGACTTGAACCTAGCACCACATGGTCAAAGCACAAGGCTGTGGCCCTCTTAACAACTGGTACCACTCCAGGTTTTGATAGGACAGAGAAGGGGCAGACCTAGGAGCTAGCATCGCTTGGGACTAAGGGAGGCCTCGGTGTTTTGAATTCATCATTTCATAATAATTATATTATTATTAAAACAATAATAGTAATCTAAAAAGCAGAAGCAGAAAATCCAGATGAGACCTAAATCTCACAGCTTGACCATCTATGAACTTATGTATGAAAAAAGATTTCCCAGGCTCTGTCCCCATTTTTCTTCTGACTTGTCCCTGCTGGGAGAGTCAGCAGTGAAGCCCCCCTGCGGGCTGGCTGTAGGAATGTGATAATTAGAATCACTTAATATAACTGCTGTGGCCCCCCTCGGTTCTTCCACCTTGGGAGAGACAGAAGCTGCATTTCCTGTGCTTGCCTCCAATCTGTGAGATTCTGGCAGGCAGGCAAGCTGCTTGTCTTGAGGGCTTGTCATTGAGAGCTGGTCACCTAGAATGCCCCGACGTGTTTGAGCTGCATTGTTAGACGACATTGGTATTCTCCCAGCAGAACTCCTCTCCTTCTCTTCTCAAATCAGCATTCTGTAGACACAGTATTTCCTCGCCTGAAAATATTGCAAGTTTCTGCTGCACCCACCATGATTCTTCCTGGCTTTATACAGATCGATCTAAGAAATATTTCTGGTAAATGTGTTCATGTACTAGGAGGATGAAACAAATTTCGCATGGTACACTGAAAGAAAGACTGCTCAAAGGGTTTATGGCTAGCCCCACGTCCCCTCCCTTTAGTTATGAGGGAAGAGAGAGTGGATTTTATACACCTAGCATTCTTGCCAGCCACATGCTCTATGATATTTAAGATAAGTGGGAATTGCAAAGAGTTGAATGCGGAGACGTTTGGACAGAACTTCAACGGGCTGTTTGGTCTTCTCTGTCCATTATCTTTTTTGATAGCTATAGTATTTAGGAACAAGTTGCTCCTTGATTTGCTGTTTAAATCCAACGGAGGTCATCTCTTAGATGTGACCAAGGAAGGCCTGAGTTTACATTTCTTTTGCTCTTGATAGCAATAGGTGCTTAGTCTTTTTCGCCTTCTGCATACACGCTTTCTTTTCATTAACTTCCCCCAGAAATGTGTACTGAGCATCTATGAACGAGAACCATAGGGGACAACTATGATATACAGGAGCGTTCAGACTTCTAGCAGGCAGGAAACATAACCCAGAGCTGTTCTGCAAGGTGTGATCGGCTAAGAGGAAATGTGGAAGTTCTTTGGAGGCTCCAAGATGGGAGAAACAGATCTGGGGAAATGCAGGGGGAGGCTGCGGTTCAGCTCAGCCCAGCGGCTCGGAAGGATGAAGAGAGCAGGCATGCCCCCAGCGAGGAGCGAGGCAGGAGGTGAGAGAGGATGGTGGGAGCATGTTCTGAACAAGCAAAGCATCCTGGTAGGCTGGAAAGAGGTGGACATTTGAGGAGGGAGTTGGGCTGTTTCAGCAGGTCCCTGTGAGCCACCGAAGGTGTTGTGTTTCAGCAGTGATGGAGGTGAGGAGAACTGTGCTTTCAAGCGGTGCATTTCAGATCTTCCTGCGCATCCACATCACTAAGGGAGGCGGCTTCAGGGCAGTCTGATTCGGTCAGTCTCAGAAGGGGCCTGAGAGCCTCATGTCTAAGAAGCTCGCAGGCCGCGCTGATCCTGCAGAATGCACTGCAGAGCCCACCTTAAGCACAGAAGCTTGAGAAGTATGCTGTGATGGGAAGCAGAATAACTGGAGCAGGGCGGCCTGGAGATGGCGGTGCAGGGGCTGGCACAGGGACCCCACAGGTGTAAAGCGAGTCTGAACTGGGGCAGGGACCCTCGGGACAGAGGAGACGAGCATCTGGCGGCATCAGATGGTCAGAGCTAGGCAGCTCCTTAGGTAGGGTCAGGGGAATGGGTCCATTGCGAATGACTCTAAGACCCAGGGGCTGTGGGTGTGGTGCTGTGACATGCCCCTTTGCTGACACTCCCTCCTGTCCTTTTGTACTGCATACCCGTTCTTCCAAGTTGCCCAGCGTTGCCTGGCTATCTGTCTGAACTGCATGCTGTCACTGGTTCTGCAGGCAATGCCGCTGTCTTTCTCCATCCCCTGGCCAGATTAACTCCTGCTGGCCCATGAAGACTCAAGTCAGGGCTGCCTCTTCCCAGGGGTCTTTCTTGGTGCCTGCGCCCAGCCCCTGGCCCCAGGCTGGGTCAGGAATCCCTCCCGTGTGCTCCCATGGCATCTCGTAAGGGCTCCCCTCAAAGCACTGTGTCATCCGAGGGTGTAGCTGTTGTTCACCCTGTTTCTTGAGAGCTCTGTGACCCCCTCACCCCCACGGAGCAGAGACTCTGTGAGTGTTTGATGACTGAACAGGTGCATCAGGAGGAAAAGCAAAGCCCATCGTGCCGTGATGGCAAACGCTTTTGTTTTGGGCATTGTTGGCGAGACAGCAAAGTAAGTTATTTAGATGCCGAGTCAAACTGAGTTTGGTACCTGATGATTTTGAGGTGCAGAATATCCAGTGAAGCTATCCAACAAGTGGTTAGACATTTCCATTACCACTTAGAAGACAATTCAGGACTGGCTGGATGACTTGGGAGTCACGTGCAGAGATAGAGATGACAGGTGATGTGGCAGGAGATCAAATAAAGGACAGAGAGCCAGGGAGAGACAAAGGGAGACAGGTCAGCAGAGAAACTGAGGCATCGAGAATGAGACAAAGAGAAGGCAGAGACAGATCAAGGACCATGACTTTCTCCTCCTGTTTTGAAGACCCTCTTGCGACCCAGTAGGAGGCACTGTCCTGGGGTGCCTGTCGCAGTGCGAGGGCAGCGTGAGTCATGGTGAGCTCCCAGAGCCTTCCAGAGGTAGCTCTGGAGCGAAGAGGTTTGAGATGCCCGGCCCTAAGAGTGAGGCCTCTGCGTGAGGTCAGGACTGAAAATCAGCTGCACATCCATGCTGTCCGGCTCTGTTTTATGCCTCTCTAGCTTCTTACCTGGACAGAATTCCATTCATCATAGCGTGGACAGACTTAAAACATAAGCTGAGGCCACGTGTAGTGGATCAAACCTGTAATCCCAGCACTTTGGGAGGCTGAGGTGGGAGGATCACTTGAGCCCAGGAGTTCAAGACCAGCCTAGGCAACATAGCAAGACCTAGTCTCTACCTAAAAAATAAAAATTGAAAATAAAATCAGTGCTGCATGTAGAAACTAAAGAAAAATTAAAAATAAATAAAGCTTGATCCCATCTCCTCCACCCTTTGGTTTCCAATCCACTTGATGAGATGATCTAATCTGTGCGCGCGCATACACACACACACACACACACACACACACACACACACACACAAAACGACTACTACTGCTTTCTCCCTTCCTATCAGGTAGCCTGTGTGTGTGTATTTCAGGATTCTAAGATGTTTCAGGCTAGTAGGACGTTTCCCCACCTCAAATCTGACCCCCAACATCTCACAAAGAGCAGTGCATTAAACAGAAAGAATGACCCAACTGCAGGCGGGCAGGCACCCCTCAAGCCATGGCGGGGCCAGCACCTACAAGGCCTCCAGAAAGAATGATCCCATCTAGGCTTTTTTTCTTGTTGCCCAAAGCAGCATTTTGACAGACTTCCATTGTGCCTTCTCCATTCAGTTCAGTTGGAGGGTGACATTTTGCCCTCAAATTCATCGGCAGAGCCGCTCTGAGAGACTTTCAGAACTGCATTCCTGACAAAGTCGGACCTCTTGCTTTATCTGAAACAACCCCCCAAAGAAAATCACTGGATCTGCATGAACAGAACAATTCTTTATGTCCACGGGAGACAGGCAGACAAAACCCAATAAAACTGAAGAAAGAAAGAGACACGACAATGATTTGTTTTTTGTAATTACTTATTCAGAGTAGAAAGGAAGGGGAAGAAGGCTCCTTTCAACATGCCTGGACATGACAGATGAGGTGTGCTCGTCATGTGCACAGAGGAGAGATGAGTGCACCTCGGTCTTGTTCGAGGCGAG
This sequence comes from Carlito syrichta, assembly GCF_000164805.1. Lineage (NCBI taxonomy): Eukaryota > Metazoa > Chordata > Mammalia > Primates > Tarsiidae > Carlito > Carlito syrichta. The sequence continues at coordinate 334,804 of NW_007248629.1, read as the reverse complement.
CGTCGCATTGGACGGAGTTGTCCTCCTCTCTGGAATGCTGGTGATAAACACCCGGCTCATTACTCCTTGTTTTCATTATGCCGAAAGCCCCCACTGTGCCTTCAGAGTGGCAGGTGATGTGAATAGCATGTGTCAGCCTGTTCTTTTCTGTGTCCTGGGACAAAAATATCACCCCTTTCAAGATACCAGATGGGATACCCCAAATGTATCTTTTCTTCTTAACAGGACCCCCAAAATGTGTACAAAATGATAGATTCAGAAGTCATCCTACAGTGCAGAAACGTCCTCATCTGTAAGTTCATTTTCCCTTCCTTGTAACCAAACAGTTCACTCTGGTGAGAAATTTGCTCGAGAATAGTTTGAACCGAAAATCAAGGGAGAGAAAGAAGATAGGAAAGATTTAGCCAAACTGGCTTTGTTTCTTCACTTATATGGAAAAAGATAAACAAACTTTTTGTATCGAAAACACACTGCCTTTGCTCATGGAAGAACTGACTTTAAAAGATTCTGAATCAGCTACAGAAGCAATAAATCAGTTCTGTGATTTTTTTTTAAAAAGAGATTAACAATATACTTTTTCACAAATGTGACGAAGGGAGAGTTAATGCATTATGAATTATTTCCTAAGACTATTATGAATTCAAGGATAAAGCATGAAAAAATGGTAAGTGCAGGAAGTGTAAGAATAAGGGTTATACCATAAATTTGTATGCCTCCAAGTTGTCATATGAGGACCCCACTTATACCTGAAACCATGTAAATGCATGAGTTAAAAATCTGGCAAGGTGAGAGGATTGCCTGAGCCCATGGGTTCAAGAACAGCCTGGGCATCTTGGCGAGACCTCATGTCTACACAAATAAAAAAAATTAGCCAGGTGTAGTAGTACGCATCTTGCAGTTCTGGATCCTTGGAAGGCTGAGGTGGAGGAATCGCCTGAGCCCAGCAGGTCGACACTGGGGTAGCCATGAGCATGTCACTGCACCCCAGCAAGGGTGATGAAGTGAGACTCTGACTCAAAAAAAAAAAAAAAAAATTGGGGAATTGAGGGTAACTGGGGGATTATAGTCCACATCTCTCATTATACAAAAAAGGAAAGTGCTGATGAAAAAGTTTAGCTTTGCAGCATATATAATATCACTTCTTCAGTTGTGCGTGTAATTACTCAATGATTACAATTTTTTTTTGTACCTACGATGAGTCCGACACTACACTACATGGCAATGACTTTGGTGCTAACTCATACAGAGATATTCTGTAAGTGATTTCTGATAAATAAAGAACAGAGAGGACCTGATCTTACCCTGGAGTAACTCAAGGGTGGAAGTCAAGTCAGCTGATCCCCAAAAGGCCATGTGGCCCTATTCGGAGCAGATTGTGCCAAAACCCGTGCCATTTTTCTTAGCGCTTCCACATTTCAATGGAGGGCTGCCAACTGCATCGCTTAACCTTTAAAGAATCTCAAGAAAATAAGAAACGACAGCACTTCAGACCGGGAACGATTTCTTTCTGACAGCCCCAAATGGAAAATGGTTGCTAGCTGAGGAATCTCCAAGTGTTGATGACACAACCTAGCGTCCCTGCAGTCTTTTGAAGGGTCCCTACGGTGTAATGAGGTGTGTGGAAAGTCCTGATGCTGCTGTTTGCTGAGCATCTACCTCATGGCCAGCACTCGTCTGCGGTGCTTTAGACAAGGTGTCTCGTCAAATCCGCAGAGTACCGCTGAGACGTGGTGCTGTCTGTTCACACGGTTGAAGACACCGAAGGTCAAAACAAGTGACAGAATCCCATGACTGGCAGTGACACATTTACATTTGGCCTCAGCCCCCTCTGACTGCCAGTCCTGCAGTTTGTCTTCTGTCCTACCTCTCAGAGGCACTGCTAATGGCAGCATCGTGTACAGTTCCTTGGCGTCACCCTAACCATGAGCAAGCAGTACGTACAGCCTGGCTGGCTGTGAGCGTGGTTTTCCATTTCCTCTCCTCAAAACCTACCAAATCTCATAGCCTGCCTGAGGCTCCCAAAAGACAGAATTCCCCACAAGAGACCAACCTGGCTACCTTCAGAGAGTTAAGCTCCTGCCATCAACAATGTTGAAAGTATAGCCCGATGGCACTTCTATGAAGACGGCACCCTAGCACAGGGATTCGAACAGGCAAGCCTTTTCCTTCACTCTGGGGTTACAGGAAGAAGTTGAAAATCATTCATACGGCGTGTTGCCATGTTTGTGTGTGGCAGACTGTTGCAGTTGCAGTCCTCTCCATTTGTATATATACTGATATACCAGCGTACAGTTTTTAAAAGCCCTTCCACGTCATGACTTTATCAGAACAGTCCCTTGAGTAGATCAGAAGTCTGAGCATCAGAGGAATTAAAGCAACAAGGACCGGGTTACACAGTCAGTCAACAGAGGAGACAGGATCAGAAGTCACACGTCTTAACTCCACAATGTTCCTTCCACTAAGCCAGGCCGTTGGAAGTGCCAGCCTTATTATGTGCTCCTCCTCTTTTCCCTAAAACCTCACAAGGCAGCAGGATGTTATCTGGCCTATCGCTGTCAATATTTTAGCATTTAAATAAGAAGGAGGAGTAAAGAGAGAAAAATGTTTCTTTAGAGATTTTTGCAGAGATATAGAGTTCTTGGTCTCTGTCCAGATATCTCGAGCATTTAATGAGACTATTGTCCACAAGTTGGTGCAGGGTTTAGCAATAACATGGCAGCTGTTTGACTGCTCTCAGTCTTCCTCAAGGTCTCCAGGGGGAACAGGAAGCAAGGCTTCGTTGGGACAGAGCTGGATTCTGGTCTCAGCCCTGCATAAAGCTTGTCACCTCCCTGAGCCTCAGTGTCACCATGTCTAAGAGGAGGGTAATCATTTCTGTTGGCCTGACTCACAGACTTGTTTTTGAGAAACCAGTGAGCTAATCTGTGTGAAGCTTCCTTGAAAACTGTTCATATTAGATGCCTTACAAATGGAAGGGATTCTCGCTCATATTACTAGTGGATCACAGAGAGTGATGGAATGAAAAGAATGCAACGCCCTGGGAGTTAACTGGGGCAGCCTTCGCTCCGGATAACTTTTGACTTTTCCCTGGTTATTCCCTAGAAGTGGAAATGGGGGAAGCACTTCCTGTTCCACAGGGTTTGTGTCAGAGTGAAGTGATATGTCTGTGAGGCTCCTGGTGCAGTCCTTGAGAAAAAATCTGACCTCGTTCCCCAACATCCAGGGACGAGACCCGACCTCTCGTCAGAGAGCCTGTCAGATGATCCCAAGTAGGGGAGCAAGCCTTCTTACCATTTCCTACTATTTCCTATATCATTCTCCGTTCACATTGCTTCCCAGAATTCCACAATAGAAATAGAGCTATTTGTCGGATGGCAAGCCCAGTGTTCTCTCTCTTCTAGGAGTGTGGCACGAATGTCTGGGGGATTGTGGAGGGATAGAGAGCCCCAGACCTGTGGAAAGGAGCTAACTTCTCCACAGACAGGTCAGAAACCGCTGCCACCACTTACTCTGCTGGTCCCACCCACACCTTTGCAGCCCCCCAGTCTGGGTTTACGCAGAGACCTGCCCACGACTCAGCATGCTAGCCAGCCCTGGAGACACCGGGCCTCTTCTTCTCAGGAAGCATTCCTCTTCACGGCAGCACCAGAATGCTTCTCTGGATGGATGTTTTTGTTGATAGTCCTTGGAGGTCCTAATTGAAGTGAGTCAGCCTCCGCCCGCAGTGCGGCCTCAGCTGCTGATTGCTTTGCCTGGTTAGTAGAAGGCCTCCCAGTCAGGCTGCAGCATAGAGAGAACTCCCGGCTGGAAACAGAAAGCCCACTGCTCGTTGCTTTGCCTCGTACTTCCAGCCATGGCATCTCCAGACTCTCCTCTTGCTCTCCTGTCCCTTCGTTCCCGGTCGGCCTTCCCCGGCAAGAGCTCCAGGATGGTGCTTGGTACGATGGTGCTAACATCTTCAAACACCGCCGTGAGGTGTTTGAAATAAAATGTGTAATTATGGTAGTGGAAAGCGACATCTGATTCCAAACAAACCTCATGTTCCCCAGCTATAATTAGAGAGCAAGGTTCGCAGCACAGATTTTCCCATGAAACCCAGCTCAAGTGAGGCTTCTGTTCTCCGAGGGCCTCCTGGAGGTGGAGATCGTGCTTCAACGAGTCGATGTTGGTCCCCCTTCCCAACGCTAAAGAGACTGTCTGTGATCATTCTGGAGTCTAAAAGCACAAAATATGTGCAAGCAACTGATGTTTGGGGGTTCGGATAGTAATCTTCCAGCTTATTTGTCTCCGAACGGGAACAAATTGGAACAGGGACGGAAAATTTCAGACACCCACAGACACCCACGGACCAGAGTGTGCAGAAGTGAACACTGTCTCCTAAATGTCTCCAGAGAAGTTTATGGAAGTGGGAAATCCCTGTGGCTTTGGATGAAACCAGACACTGCTTTCAGTCATCCCATAGGCCCCTGCCACCTCAAATCCGTAGTTATAGCAGTGGGAACAAGACGGTCACACTCAAAGGTGTTCCTGTCTCCCATTTGAGGACTGCCCATCTGAGTCTTCTCCAAGCTGTAGATGTCTTGACTGCCCTGGGAGGACTTTTGTAATTAGACATATTTAGCTGTGCCATGCTATACTGCTACAGGAAGAATCCCATTTGTCAGCAGTTTCAAACTTTGCCAAATAAAGGCTTATTGGCAAACGGCAGTGAACACTCTGATAATGACCCAACTTTAGAAAACACACACCCTGCTGTGTTGCATTCAAGCCTCAGTTCTATTGAAATAAAAAAGAGAGACAATGCCTGCTTTCAGACACTAGAGATCCTTTGTGTCCCAATAAAAGTCTAAATTAATGTTTTAAAAGGTTATTGCTATTTTTTCCCGTTGAGCTGGCATCATTTATAAGTCTTATTTAGACAGGGTCCTATGTTATTTTACTATTTCTCTTTTGCACAAAAGCTAGGAGTTGAATGCATTAGATCATCAGCTTCTGGTTTTCATTAGACAAACCTGAAATACCCTGTTATTAAGATTAAACAAAAAATAAACAGTTGTTTTCCCATTCTGAAACCTATTATTTTGGGGCTACTCTGACCATAGGAAGAGAGATCAGCTCTGCAAAACCTGACAGAGAGATACTCTAAGAGGAGCAAAATCACCTCATCAGGGCTACCTCTGGGTTGCTTTTGTATAGGAAGTCCCTTCCTGGATCTGACCATGGAAAGAAGGATCAGCTCATTCTTTGACATTTGCAATACTTGCTTTAGTATAAAAGGACTTTCGAAGTGCAGAGCATTACTGTTGCCTGTTTCATGCCAGCAGCCTGGAAAGGTGCTCCAGAGAATCTGCAAGAAAATAGTGTTGGCCTAAGGTCCTCGAGCTGTGGTTTTAGCTTAGGTCTATGATCTTAGAGCTCTGTGTCGTTTATGCTTGTTTTCAACCTAAGTCTCAAGTGGTGGGTGTTTCTCTGGCCACATTAGTTTAACAGAGAAAAAGAGAGTCATGATAATTTGTGCAAATCAGGACTTGAATTCTCCCACCAACCACATGGGAACTCTAGCCCCCGCCGATGCCTTCCACATGGATAGCAATTCTCTAGGGGCATCTCATATGGACTCCTCCTCCCGACTTGCTCTCACCAGTCCTTTGGGCCTCGACTTAGAAGTCATCTCTCCGGGAACCTACCCCAACAAACCCTAGAGGAGTCAGGTACCCCTCCCCCTAACTTGCAAACTGTGGCTCTGATCACACCTTGTTGTGACTGCATCTGGACTTGCTGATTTCCCACTCTAGACTGTGAGCACTCTGGGGCTAGGGCCACACCTTTTCACTATAGTGCTAGCTGCACCTAGCACACAGCATACCACATAGGAGGTGTTTAATAAATGTTAATTAAATGGGCATCTCCTTGGCCTAGCCGTCTTGATATTACCCCCATCGCCATGGCCAGATCCCTCTCGCCCTCCTTCAGATAGTCGTGACGGTGGCTCCTGCCGGTGCCTGCACAGACAGCCTTGTTGTTGATGTCGCCACTGTGCCAGCACTGCTGTGGGTGCCCACCAGGGTTGACATGGAGCGGCCGTCACTTTGCGCTGATGGTGCAGAAGTCCCTGGCCAGTCCCAGCACTGCAGCACCTTGTCTGTCTGCTCATTTTATTCCCTGGGTCTGTGTATCACCCTCCCCCGGGTCTCTAGGACTCAGCATGGCCAAGAGGAGTGAGTTGGGAAGGAAGGGGTCTGAGGGCTGGGGGTCTGCTGTGCTTGGAATAGCCCCTTTCTCTAGTATGGTCGCTCAGAGTCAGGTACCTTGGTGCTCATCCTTGAGGACGAGTTTTTTCCCTCAGGACATTCTTTGGCTCCTCTTTGAAACAGACCTCAGTGGGACTTCCCTTCCTTGTCCGGCATACCCAGGCCCTATTCTGAGTGCCGGCACAGCTGAGGCTGCAGCTGGATGAGGCTCTTCTGTAGCATGAAGATAAAGGACTCTGACAACAGGCCATCTTTTGTTCTCTCGCATTTCTTTTTTTCTTTTCTTTTTCTTTTTTTTGAGTTGGAATCTCACTCCATTGCCCAGGCTGGAGTGCAGGGGCACACTCACGGCCACCCCAGCGTCAATCCACTGGGCTCCGGCGATCCTTCCGCCTCAGCCTTCCAAGTAGCTGGAACTACAGGCACATACCACCACACCCAGCTAATTTTTTGATTTATTGTAGAGGTGAGGTCTCACCAAGTTGCCCCAGCCGGTCTGAAACCCCTGGACCCAGGCAGTCCTCTGGCCTTGGCCTCCCAAAGTGCTGGGATGACAGGCTTGAGCCATCGTGCCCGGCCTCTCTTGCATTTCAATAGAGATATCAAGAGTCCTGATAAATTTGCCGGGTGAAATACAAGATACATTTAGATATCTGGTAAACAACAGATAATGGATTTTTAAAAAATATATAAATACGTCCCAAAGATGCTTAACTTAAAACTAAGCATCTCACCAGAAAAATATCATGGCATCCTTTACCCCCATATACCTGGGCTTATCTTAGACCTTTGAATATTGAACAACTAACAGTAAAGACAGACATTATTAACAGTTTGGTGAAATCTGGCCTAATTGGCCTAGTTGCATGAGGCCTAATTATGCTAAAAAAAAAACTTGTCTAAAATTCAAATTTAACTGGACGTCTTATATTTTCGGTTTCTACATCTGGCCAACCTAGTCCTGAGTTGAAAGCTGCAAACAGGGCCATCTGAGGGACAAGGACAGTGATAGTCCCAGTGTGCCCCTAAAGTGACAGCCCCTGGGTGGCCCATGACGGAACAGAGGAAGCCAGCCAAGTATATTTGACCACCCTAGCCCATAGACTTACCCCAATCCAGACTGGCTTCTGGGTTCCAGAGGGAGCCCCCCGAGTTCTGGACTCTGGAGACATCTGTCCTGTGTCTCTTGCGAGGAGAAAGATCATTGGGACGTCCCGAGTCACAGGGAGCGTGAAGGCCAGGGGCTGCCCCTGGAGGCACAGGTCCGGGACGCGGCACCCGGACCCAAGAAGAACCCTGCCCAAGTCAGAAACATTTAGAGAGCAGCTTCTAATGCTTTGCTCAAGGAGAGTCCAAGACCTTGTCTTCTGGTAGCCATTCTGCCATCCAAGGTGGCTTGGCTTGGATTCATCTCAGCCCGTTCCCGTTGGGCAGAAGTGCTGTGCTTTAGTGCAAAACTAAGTACCTCACCAGAGGCGACAGCAGTGGGTTTCATGCCATCTTTTATTCCTCATATGGCTGGCTGATTCTAAGCTTTTAACTAACGGGAAGAATATAACTTGTCAACAGTATGTGAAATCAGGCCAAGGCAAGAAGGCAAAAATGAACTGAGAGTAACAGGGTAGGCTCTGAATGCTGCTCCTCTCGTCCTGGCTTCTGTGCTTGCCACGGAGCCCCAACTGAACCATCGCCAATGCCCGGGCCTGAGTAACAAAACAGTAGGAGGTGAGGGGAGTGAAGTCGCCCATGGAGGCAGGAAGCAATTCCCCACGTGGAGAAGGCAAAACACCATCACTGATCAGCTTCAGCAGCAATTTACTCGGGTTGGAGAACTTTTTGTTCTGATGGTTTTCAACAAGTTTTCCTAGGTTTCTGCAGCTTCTATAATTCAATAGATTTTTTTAAAAGACAGAATTATGCAGTCATTGCTACCCACATATCCAGGTCTTTATTGCATCGCAGAGAGGCGTGGGTGACGAGAGTGGGAAGGCAACAGAGATGGAAATTTCAGAGGTCCTTCGCGTTTGCCTTTGCTTGAACATGTTGTATTATTTTGGACTTTGCCATCATCTGGTATTGCCCTGAAAAACTGAGTTTCTGGGCTGTCTTTCCTAAAAACACTGGACAACAGCCATTGTTGTGGCCCCAAGGGATGATGAGTAGGTAGAGGGGAAAAGGAGCCCCAGAGGTCAGATTCCCCACTGTAAAGTCACCCTCTCTAGGAACCAGAAATTCTTGTGATTCCTAATGAAGAATTTAGCGTGATCGGAGATTTCTTACTTTCTCTTACTTGTTAAGAAATCGGACCTGTTATGTATCCAATATCTGAGATGACAGTTGTTGGATACTGCCGTCTTGTAACACAAATGGCGAGTGGTAGGCCAATACATCTGACCCCTATAAGAAGTTGTGTTAGGAGGGCTGGCTCAGACCATGGTATATTGCATATATATAAATGGAAAACCGTTTTGTTAGCACATGGTTCTGGAATATTTTCCTTGTAAGGATGTATCAACATGAAATGACAATGTAGACAACAAGTGTCACAGCGTAATTAGATAACTGTTTTCAAGAGTTCTGGAAATAATGAGCTACTTTTCATGTTCTTTGAAGACTAAAAAAAGTAATTTAAAATTTAGAATGCATCTGCAGTCTCTTTCTTAGCAACATTTTATGGTAGAGGAAAGAATGTGCCCACCGGTTTTAGAGAACAGGTCAGTGTAAACACCAGGGCTCAGCTGGATAGATCAAGCACCCTAGGACAAGGTGGTGGTGTTGTCAGGCGGATTCACATGTTCTGAGGGTCACGGCAACTCGCTGGTCTCTCCCTGGAAAGCTGCTTGTGGCCTTCCTGGCCTGTGATTCCAAGGCTTTTCCAACTCAGGCATTTCCAAGTGAGGATGCGTTATCCAGCCCCGGTGGTTTACGGGGTTTACGGGGTGGTTTACGGGGCAGTCATCATTCGCCCGCCCCTCCGTCCTTTCCACCCTCTCCAAGTGCCGGCCGGCCACGTGAAGGTGAGGAGACAGGAAGACCGCAGTGAGATCATCCATTAGCAGCCATTAGGAACTCCACACTCACAGCCCAGCAGCCACGAGCATGGATTTTTCATAAACCTCCTGGGCACCCTGTGGAACACACAATAAAGAGCAACCATTTTGCTCCCTTCCAGATGGCACAAACAACCTCCTCTGGCCCCAGAGCTTTAGGGTTAGGAACAGAAAGATCTCCTAGGCCAGGGCCAGTCACACGGGCTCAGGTGGCCTTCTGGAAATCAGCACTTGAAGAGGGCGACAGAGGAATAGGTTCCAGGGACTGGGTGAGCAAATGTAGGCGCAGCAGTGAGTACGGGAGAGTACGCTCTTCTTCAGTTCTGTGTGTGCTCCGCTTTGCTTCACTTCACCATTCTAGGCGTTCCATCTTTGATTACGAAAGAAGGACCTTAAATAAAAGAAGAACCCCATATCTTTTTATGAGCCTAAATATTTTGAGCCCTTTTTTGAGCCCTGATAACTCCAAGTTGGGTGACATTTACTAGAACCATTTTTAAAATCATTTGGTTCAAAACAAGAATGACAGAAGCCAAAAGGCCTACCAGTTACAAAGACAGTGCTCTTGACACATACAGGGATACTGTGGGGCAAAGGGGAGTGTTTCATGGAAAGAGACTAGCTTCTGATATGATTAGCGCATGAAAACGTTGTTGGAATAAATGACATCTTAGGAACCAAGTATTAAAGGCCAGTATAGTAAACAACGTTTGGATTTAGCCCAATTCCACCTTTCTAATTTGCTTATAATAATATTCATTGTCCAGGTGGTCAATATTAACCATAACTACCCACAGTTTCTTCTTTCTTTCTCTCCCCCTCTGTCTTTCGGACACATGCACACAGTGTTTATGTAGCATATTAAAATGGAGACAATGGCCAATGGGTTTGTGGACAATACAATACTTACTTGTTATTCTTCTTCCATCTGAGATGCAAGAAACAAAGGAATTCCAAAGCTTAGACCATGTGAGGAAACTCTGGCTCCGAGTAAATGTGTCGTCCAGTTCTCCAAACACACAGTTCTCAAAACTTAGACTCTTATTCAGAGTCTTTGCCGAGAAGACAAAGGAGCTGGGTTTTCCCTAAAGAGTTTTCTAAACCAGTCAGATTTGCTTCCTTTGATCCAGGCGTGTAAAAGACAGTAAGAGAAATTTAGTCTTGGGAATTACTATTTTTAACAAAGACCAAAAACAGTAGTGTCTATTTTTAAAGCCTCCTTATTTCTCTCCAGTAGCCAAGTGCAAGGTAATTTGAATTCTGTTTCCAGTGAATATGGTTAACTTGACTTCACTCTACAATTTAGTGGTCTGTCCTTTATGCCTGATTTCTATGATACGAAGTATATACAGCATTTCCTTTCCTTCTAGCCCGGTTTCCACTTACAGTTTTCTTTGTATTTGAGATCTGTATAGTGGCCTGCTTGAACTCATGGAAAATTGACAACACTGAAAGAGAATTGTTGTAGTTAAGCTTCCCTGGTGGCACTTTTTAAAAACAGCAGTGGAAAAAAACAAGGCACTAGTCAGATGTAATTTCTGGCAGATACTTCACTCAAACTGCTCAGGACATCCCCAGAAATTATAAACCCTCAAAGGTGTTCTGGGTACAGTAAATAAAGCAAGATACAGTTATTTTAATGGCCAACCTATTGATTCAGTTCTCTTTTCTGCAAGTTTTTAGAAGCATGGATTTTGATCGAAGTGAAAGGTCAGCTTTGAAGTAAGTGTAAAGTTATTTACAGGAAATGAAGCAGAAAGGAGACTTTCATGCATTTTGAAATGTCTATTATTCCGGAGAAAATTGTGTGCCATCAGTCAAAAGAAAAACGGATGCCTACCTTCTTATAGTAAAGTTAAATAAATACCTACCATACCAGAAGTATGCTGTTAACTCTGAAATCTGAAATTCATTAAGGTCTGTTTTCCCCAGCTTTGGACTGAAAGCAGGAAATAAACAACTGTGAATTAAAGGCTTTAAGTAACTATGTAGCAGTTGTAATTTGGGGGGCGGGGGAAGACTGCCAAGATGAGATAATCATGGTGGGGTTTTCTTTCCAATATGGGATGCTAACTAGACATTTGTGATAACTACATAATCAACAACATCTTTAAATATTTGATTTCGTGTCAGTTGTTATCTAAATTGACTTCAACTCATGTTTTTGTATGTGTGTATGTATTACATATGTACATATAACTACATCTGTCAGAGGGAAGTGGCAAATTGAAGCAATTACGTGGCTCATTCTGCAAAGAAACAAAAAAGAGGAGAAACCTGATGGTAAGGAAAAAAGATTTAGAAAGTTGGGGCCTACCATGTAGATTTATATTTAGGTGCAACTTGGACTTTTTCAAATAATACCTCTACCTATGAGTCGTAAACTCCCGCCTACTCTAGGTCAAAACATTGGTTCCTAGATGTGTTTGGATGACATGTATAAGTGAGTTCACTGGCACCTCCCAGACCTGTACTGCTTGGTGCCATATTGGTTCTCACTTAATGAGATTAGTTACTAAAGGTTAAATTCAACAGTAAATCAGTTCAACAAAAACCTATTAAGTACCTACTGTATCCCTGGCTTTTAGCTAGGTGCAGGGAGTCCACAGTTCACCTCAATATCATTTATAAGGTATTTTGTTATTTTGTTGTTGTTCAGATGGTTCCCTAGTCTAATGCCCAAAAAAGGGACAGAAAGGTAAACCCCAACGCAGGACTGCTGGCTTACGGGTTTCATTGCCTAAAACCCACTGGGGCCTCCTGAAGAGGAGCGTGGGAGGATTAATCTGACCAAGAGACCAAAGGTAGATGATTCTCCAATGCCCTATGGCAAAGGCGGCCCAGGAAATGTCCCTCCCATTCAAGCATGAGGATCCAGAAGACCTCGGTTACAAGGCATGTATTCTTATTCCTTCTGCCCCAACCCAGAACTGGACACCCGAGAAAAAGAACCATTCTGTTCAATGGATGGGTGCTGGATTCACAGGTGCGTGTCACTATCAGAATTAAGAGCACAGCCCTGAGCAGTGAGCCCGAAGACTCATGCCTCCAAAGGCATCCCAATTTTCAGGAAATTACAAATTATAAGCAAAACTGACCTTTACGATGAGAAAATATTCAGCTGTCTTTCTTTCAGTTATCTTTGTATTTAAAAACCAAAAATACCATAAAATCATTACCACAGTTATAAAACATTAAAAAGACTTGGGTTAGGACTTCCCTTCTGCCACCTACTAGCTGAGTGAAGTTAAGAAAATCGACATCTTTAAGAATCAGTTTCGGTCGGGCTCAGTGGCTCAGCCTGTAATCCCACGCTTTGGGAGGCCGAGGTGAGTGGATTGCCTGAGCCCGCGGGTTCGAGACCCGCCTGGGCAACTTGGCGAGACCTCATTTCCACAATAAATCAAAAAATTAGCCGGGCATGGTAGTGCATGCCCGTAGCTCCAGCTACTTGGAAGGCTGAGGCAGAAGGATCACCGGAGCCCAGCGGGTCGAGGCTGTGGTGGCCAGGGGCGGTCACTGCACTCTAGTCTGGGCAACAGAGTGAGACTTCAACTCAAAAAAAAAAAAAAAAAAGAATCAGTTTCCTCCTCTATAAGAGTGTAGTCATAAAAAAACGTAACTTATAGGGCGGGTATGAAAATGAATGAGCTACTGTATCGCCTTAGTCTGTTGTGTGTTGCTATCACAGAAGGCCTGAGACTGGGTCATTTGTAAATAACCCAGATGGATTCCTTATGGTCCTGGGACTGAGGAGGTCCGAGGGGCTGGCATCTGGTGAGGGCCTTCACGCTGTGCCTTGCCATGGTGGAAGGTGGAGAGGCCAGGGAGCATGCAAGACAGAGATGGACAGGAAGGCTGCCAGACTCATCCTTTTACCAGAAATCCACTCCCTCTATCACTAGCCCACTCCCACAGCAGTGGCATTCACTTACTCATGCGGGCAGAACCCTCATAACCTAATCGCCTCTTAAAGAGTCTACCTCTCAACACTGTGACTTTGGGGACTACATTTCTGGCACATGAACTTGGTGGGACACATCCAAGCCATGGCATGGTGTTGGTGCAGTAGCTGGCCCTGGGTAAATACTGAGTCGATGCCCACTGTTATCATCAGCCCTGTTTCTGCTATAGCTGGGCAACCGGGTGAACTGCAGACGCCCTGATCAGATACCCTGCACACGCCTGCAGCTCAGCTTTTAGAAAGAACCCTCACTGTCTGTTCTCCTAATACATGATAGAGCAGCAAAATGAGGAAGGTTACAGTCAGTGATATTTATGCCTTTCCATGGTAACCATTTCTGTTTATCCCTCTTAGCTGGAGGAAATAAAGGCAATCCTGGCTGGATTCATTGGAACTTACCATTTACTTTTTTATCACAATGTGGTAAGTAAAAACAGGGAATAGCACTATAAAATTTCTATGTATCAAGGAGTAGTTGAATGTGTCAAATAGATTTTGAAGGAAAGCGGTATAGATTAATTTATGTACAGCAAAACTTCTGGGCTCATTTTTCATTTCAATCAAAATATTTGGACAAGAGTATGATGAATTTCAAATATGTGAGAAGCAGGATCTTCTAAGCAAATAAATAATTCCGAAATCTTAAAGTACTCACTGATGTTGTATGAGGAGGAAAGCACTAGAATCAGAGACATGTGGGGTCTTGCCTTAATCCATTCAACAAACGTGTGTCGAGAATGTGTTACGTGCCAAGGACTCTGCCAGGCACGGGGTGCAGCGAGGAGTAAGGCAGATGTGCTTCTCTCTCACTTGAGGCTTCTAACCTGGGAGGTGAGAAGAATAATACACAAGTATTCAAATCCACAAAGTGGTGTGCATTTATTGTAATAAGGGCTTTAAGGGAGGAAAAATAGGGTCCTGGGTCCTGCCACTTAACAGCTATATGACTATCAGTCAATCACATCTAGAGAATAACTGAATTTGAGGGTGTCTTAGGGATCCATTGCAAAGTCCTTGTGAACTATCAAGTACTAACCAGAAAGAATAATTACCAGCAGTGTCTAATTAGGAACCATCCTTATCTAGGTCATATAAGCAGCTTTTATTTTTACTTATTTATTTTTTTGAGTCGGAGTCTCACTCTGTTGCCCAGACTGGAGTGCAGTGGCCGCTCCCGGCCACCGCAGCCTCGACCTTCTGGGCTCCCGCAATCCTTCCGCCTCAGCCTTCCAAGTAGCTGGAACTACAGGTGTGCACTACCATGCCCAGCTGATGTTTTGATTTATTGTAGAGATGAGGTCTCACCAAGTTGCCGAGGCGGGCTTTAAAAGTTTCTGTTGTATATGCACATGCTACATTTGAGGCATAAATATATTCCTTAAACACCTAAAACTTATTAAATATCTTAGCATTTTAAATATCTTAAGCTGTTTTTCTACCAAGTGGACTGAAAGAGCCTGAATATTCACATAGGTGTCACATAGGGAAAAGAACCAAGATGTGTAATAACTTGATACAGGCTCCCACTCACATGCACAGACATGTACAAATGGCTGAGAAACAGCATATCTAGGTGCTTGTAAAACTTTAAAATGAAGAAGAAAATAGTATAACAAATAAAAAATAAGAAAATGTGATAAATATTTTACTTTGCAAACTTATTTAACTACTTTTTCCCAGATGGCACTCAATAAAAATTGAAATCAGAATACAGACCTCCAGAAAACTCAGACAAGGATATATCCATTTTATATTAGTAGAATGATTTCACTTAATGGTTCTCTTGTAATTTTTTCATACCTCAATATTGAAATCAAAGGTATTTACATTTGATGAAAAATTTGCCATTAAACACCAAAGAAATCTGTGTCCTCTTTTTTATTTACATGTTTGAATATAGTATCATATTCACAGAGCTTAGTTAAAATCTTTGAAATATTTTAAATGCCCTGGATAAAATTTATCATATATCTTTATCCGGAAAAGCCCACTTGAAGACATTTTCTCTTATATAGCCTTTACCCATGTATCTCCTAGAAAAGTATTATGCATATAGAAAGCACTATCTAGCCGGGCTCGGTGGCTCAGCCTGTAATCCCGCGCCTTTGGGAGGCTGAAGTGAGTGGATTGCCTGAGCCCGCGGGTTCGAGACCCACCTGGGCAGCGAGACCTCATCTCTACAATAAATCAAAAAATCAGCCAGGCGTGGTAGTCCATGCCTGTAATTCCGGCTACTTGGAAAGCTGAGGTGGAAGGATCGCCGGAGCCCAGCAAGTCAAGGCTGCGGTGGCCGGAAGCAGCCATTGCCCTCCAGTTTGGGCAACAGAGTGAGACTCCAACTCAAAAAAAAAAGAAAAGAAAGCACTGTCTATTATTGCATGACATGTAACACTTAAGTAATCATATTTCAGTTTTTACTCTAATATTTTATCCATAAGCATCAGAGAGTAGCTGTACCTTGGGCATAGTCACCATGTTCCAGGGTTTAGTATAAATTTTTTAACAGACTCTCAGAAATAGCTCATGCTGCCAAACTCAGAAAAGACTCATGTATAAACCCAAACACTATTTGGATCCTTTCAATGGGAACTGTAACATGTAGCAGACCAGAACACCCAAATATGTGGGTAAGTAATATGTAGAGGGGACATTTTACAGGGTAAGTTGCTTGTTGGATACAGAATGAAAAAGCTGTGGCACTTAGTAGGAACATTATCGTGGCTATTGTCAGAAAGCTAAGAGCACGCCATGTTCATCTCTACCATAGATCCTTGTTTGCAGTATGGCTGACATCTCTGTCTGTGAACAATGCAAAGACGTGTTAACAGATTCCTGTGCTGGAGCCCTGCTTTTCTGTTGTTGCTGTTATGCTGACCACCCTGTTGCCACTCGCATGTTGTTTCTGTTGAACCCGGGACTCTAATGAGAGAGATATAGAGACCACAAAGAGCCAGCTCCGATGCAAACACACGAGGGTCTTTATTCAGGCTCGAGTCTGGGCTCCCGCCCGAAGCAGCAGCTTCAGGGACCAGAGCCCTGATTCACAATGGCAAGCAGTTTTTATGCACAATTACAGACGGAGGGGAAAGAACTCCAAACTTGATTTTACATGATTGGGTAATTTCTCCTAATGGGTACGGGAATACTTGGTATTGGTGGGTGCTGCCCGTGATTGACAGAAACCCACGTAATGGGTCGAGTGAAATGTTAGATAAGTTAGGTCCATACAGTCTCTGCTTATGAAGTAACCTGTGCCGGCAGACAAAGGGTTACATTAGCCCTTTTAGTTTACTGATCCAGCCCAAGGCTTACTTAGGAAAGCTTGTTTGCTTAACCTTTACACAACATAACATAGTCATTATGGGACAACAGAAGCCAAACTTAACAAAGTTTTAAATATGAATGCTGCAAACACGTACAGTGAATGTGGGGTAGAAAATCATATACTAATTCTGGGAATTTATAATAGCAAGCTTATTATAGCAAGGCGGTTACTTTTATAAAGGTCTTTGTTCCCTGCAGGTTTACATAGCCACTGCGTGTAAATTATCACTGAGATTTCTTCCAAGTGGATATAATCAAATGCTTGTGCTATAACAGAATACGTGTAAAAATAACTCTACTCACAAGCTTGTGCTTAATATCCAGGACTGAAATGCGGTTGGTTCTGAGGCCATTAGACTCGCCAGACATACATTCTGGCAAACTACCGTCTGTCTTGTTCACTGCTGAATCCTTGTCGTCTTGCCGAAGGCCTGGCCATGATCAGGTCTTCCATAAATATTTGTTGCAGGAATGAATGAAAGGGTAAGCTACCATTACAAATGCCTGACCTCATTGTCTATATTTCTTTTTCCCTAATTTCCTGCTCATTTTTGGAGATCTTTTTTTTTTTTTAACCCCGAGTTGGAGTCTCACTCCGTCACCCAGACTGGAGTGCAGTGGCACACTCCCGGCCACCGCAGCCTCGACTTGCCAGGCTCCAGCAATCCTTCCACCTCAGCCTTCCAAGTAGCTGGAACTACAGGCAGGCGCTACCACGCCCAGCTAATTTTTGATTTATTGTAGAGATAAGGTCTCGCCAAGTTACCCAGGCGGGTCTCGAACCCACGGGCTCAGGCAATGTGCTCACCTCAGCCTCCCAAAGCACGGGATTACAGGCTGAGCCACCGAGCCCGGCTTGGAGATCTTTTTAGGTGCACGATATGGGCGAGAGCATGTGCACACACCATGAATTATGTCTTCTATCCGTTTGCAAGATAGATATGAACCTTTCACACCAGGAAATTTTAACCTTAAAGTGTACAATTCATCGTGGTCCTTAAAGTCTGTTTGAAAACTGTGAAACCATCAGCACGATCTAATTCCAGAACACTTCTGTTGCCCTATGAAAAAACCTCATGCTTGTTGGCGGTCACTAGCTGGAGCTCTCTTTTCCTGGATTGTTGTGATCACTAATCTGCTTTCTGTATCTATGCGTTGACCTATTCTGGGTATTTCATATAAGTGTAGTCATAAATATGTAGTTTATCCTGGAGAGTGTTTCATGTATGTGTGAGAAAAGCACGGCTTCCGCTATTGGCTGTACATTCTTTTATATGCCCATGAGGTCTACTTGGTTAATCATATTGGGCAAGCCGTCTACTCCTTTGCTTTTCTTGTGTCTAGTTGTTCTGCTCATTGTTGAATGTGGTGTATTGAAACTCTGAAACTATTCTTGTTGATTGTGCATTTTTTCCCTTCAATTCTGTGAATTTTTTTCCTGTATTTTGAGGTTCTGTTTTTAGGCGCATATGTGCATATAATTGTTATGTCTTCTAGGTGAATTAAGTCTTTTATCATTCTTTGCCTTGAGTTATGTTGTTTTCTTTCTCGGGAATGTTTAGAATTTCTCTTTTTCTCTACTTTGCTGAAATTTTACCAATTTTCTAAAATACATTCTTGAATGCTGTTTATTTTGAAGTAGTTCTCAGTCTTTCTGCTAGTTCTGATTACTCCTACTTTTATATATCTATATTTCTGTTTTGGAATTTGTGCTTTTCTCTTTATATCCCTAATTAAAGGAAATGTCGCATTTTTGTACCTCATTACATGACTAGTATGGTAGACATTTAATAAACATTTCTGCTGGGTGTGGTGGCTCATGCCTATATTTCCAGCACTTTGGCAGGCCGAGGCGAGAGGATTGCTTGAGCCCAGGAGTTCGAGACTAGCCTAGGCAACATAGTGAGACCTTGTCTCTACAAAAAATTTTTTAATGAGCTGGGCATGGTGGAACGCACCTGTAGTCCCAGCTACTCAGGAGGCTGAGGTGGAAGGATCACCTGAGCCCCGAGGTCAAGGATGTGGTGAGCCATGATGATGCCACTGCAGTCTGGCCTGGTCCTGGGTGGCAGAGTGAGACCTTGGCTCAAAAAAAAAAAGGATAACATCAAAAAAATTAGGCTTGTTATGGATGATTATAGATAATTGGTGTGGGACAGTGTAGAAGTTAAAAGGAAGTGTATTTTAATTCTTTTTTTTTTTTACTGGTTCTTTTTTGTGAGATGTGGGGTACAATTCAGGATTAGGTATACAAGTGGACATCACACAGGTAAAATATGGGCCTCCCTTTGGTCCCCACTTTGCCTGGTTTGAGATCAGGTACACTTATTGGTACTTACCCCCCACCCTACCCCGGCAACGCACTGTGACAGCCAATCCCTTTCTTATAGTATTATGGTAAATGTTCAGGGTCTACTTATGAGTGAGTATTTTAATTCTATGTTTAAAAAACAGAAAAAATAATTAATAATTTTTTAAAAATCAGAAGAAACCGTTTGGGCAGTGAAATATTTTCCTACAGGCCGTTAAGTCAAAGACTGAAGAACCATTTGCAGAAAATGCAGAATCCTTCTACGCTGAATTTAAGAATCTTAATTTTTTTCTCCCTTGTGGAGAAATCTCAAGCCTCGGGTGTAGGGATGGCAGGTGTTCTAACTATAGCGAATCGCTCTTAAATGCAACTCAAATCCAACTTATAGATTTTGCTTCATCGTTCATGTCCCTGGATGGGATCCTTTCTTCAAGATGAAAACAGCAAGCCAGGGTACATATTATGGCTTGGCAGGCTTAGAGCGTTTTGGAATCTTCTTCCTCATCCCTCCGTAACTTCTTGCCAATTGGAAGGCTGTGATGAGACAGGAGGTAGAGAAAGCTGTTGAGCGAGGAAGGAGAAAGAAAGATCGCATATCCTTCTTGGGCCTCAGAACCACGTTACGATTTCACCAGAAAAATGACACTATTTTGGAAGCCTGTGTGGAAGTGGACTTGGTGGTGCAGGTGGGTCCTCTGGTTTCGCCTTCTGCACGAGAGACCCTGCGTGGGAGAACTGGCCGTGAGCCTCCTCTTATTTGGAACCCCAGCGCCAAATGCCCACACACACAGTAAATGCTGGGAAGATCATCTTCACATCAGGTGATAGAGCTGAAATAGTCCATAGCTGCAGAACATTTTATCTGCCCATTTTGCTCAGCTATGCTCTCAGAGTTTATATCTGGGCTAATACGAGCTTGAGGTAATGGTCTTGTCCTCTTCGGCTGCAAGAAGGTAACCTTTTCATGAAACCTGGTGTTCTTAGCCCTGGCCAAACATGAGATCTACCTCCCCAGGGAGCTTTAAAATTATTCATAGTTGGGTTCCATCCCTGCTTTCTGTCTTGCTTATCATTTAGTTTGTCTGGATTGCAACGTAGGTGTTGGGGTTTTCAGAATTCTTCCAGATGATTCTCGTATGCAACCAAGGGTATAAACTGGTGATGGACAGCCATGGTTCTCAAAGTGTGGTCCCTGGAACAACAGTGTCAGCATCCCCTGGAAACTTGTTGGAAATGCAAATTCTCAGGCCTACCCCAGACCTGAATGAAACTCTGGGGGTGGGACCCGGCAATCTACATTTTAAGAACCCCTCCAGGTGATTTAGATGCAATCTAAAGTTTGAGAACCACCAGTCTAGACCGCTTCCTCTTCTATGCTCGTTTTGAGGATGTTCTTTTGAAAAAAAAAAGTAGAAATTTGACCAAATTCAGATGTATGTATGTTGAGGGGAGAGGTCCATTTTACAGACTGGCATCGAATAATGTAAATCTCTAATTTTAATATAGTGGCTGCTCCCAGCACCCTTTTCCCAAGTATGAAATTGATAAATCCTGAGTTAGACACAGCCCAGTACATTTGTGCAATGTAGGTGGTTACTCTGGCTAACGGATAGCACATATGCAAATGCCCAACAACAGACTGTCCTCAAAAGTAGACGGCGATGCGGAATTTCAGCCCGCGTCATACTAAGAGGAGACGGCATGTTTTAAATAAATAACTATTTTGGGCTCCACACTCACACTGTATGTTGGTCTCTGGCACCACACGCCAGTGCAATTCTGGTCTGCCTTCAGTTGACTGACTGACTTTCCATTTGTGCTTCGTTCATTGCTCAAGAGTAAAGATCAGTCAAAGCTACTTCTCCGGACACAAAACACGTCACCAACTCCACAGCTGACCGATTTCCCTGGGTGTTGAGTGTGCTAATTGTGCATGGAAAGCACAGTCCTCCGAAAGGCACCGGAGGGCCCGGGAGCACATGCCATGGGGCCCTGGGAAGGGGGAACTGTGTAGTGTCTTAGTGTCAGCGGATTCTAACACCTGTGTGAGCGGGACAGATCGTACGTGTGTCAAGCAAGAAGCTGATATGGCAGCACTTCAGGGTTGATTCGTGCACGATGATTCCGATAAGCCAGTGGGGAAGCACACCAGGGCCTTCCTACTCGAGTCTGTGGCCGAGTTGCCCTGACACCACCTGGGGAGCTCCTTAGACTGAGATGCTCCGGCCCCGCCCCACACCTGCCGAATCAGGAGCAGTGGGTGGCAGTATCGCCAGGAGGCTTGTCGGCATGTGAAGGCTTGAGACACGCAGGGTGCGCGGCAACCCCATGGAATGAAGTCTGCTTTCTACTTGTTGGACCCCTGGCGTGGGCATGCTACCGTAAAGCAGTCGTCTGTGCTCCTCTCGATCCTGACATTGGTGGTGGAAACCACGGGGCCGCTAGGACGGGAGGCCAGCAGGAACAGCTGACTGAGGAAGGAAGTTTAGGTTGAACAAAGGCTTGGTTCATTTTTACAGCCCCTAGAGGAAGAACAATACCGTACAGAAGCTGTTAATGACGGGCTGTATTCAAAAGCGGCAATCTGTGCCAATATCCAAATGTGTTTCTACTCTAAACTTCTCTCCAGATGTCTAGTGAGACTGCAGAAGTTCCAGCTGGTGAGAACCCCCACAGAAATGGCTGGTCACTGAAACACATTTAAATATAAAATATGTCCACATTAACCTTATTTTCAGTTCCTTCTGCTCTTCTAATACTTTCATTAACTCCATTAGGCGGCAAATTATTTGGCGCTGATTGAAAATGTCTGGTTGACCTTGATGGAGAGATTTTAGCAGAGATTGTGCTCTGTTTAACAGCTCACACAGGTAACTATGGCAACTCTCCATTTCAGTTATGAACATGTCATACAAATCCTAAGTGAAAACAGCTTCAGCCTATCAGTCCTCTTTAATAAGTAATCCAACAATAGTGGGCCATTCAATCCAGAGAAAAGACTTTCTTTTAACTGAGCAGTAATTGAAATGGCACCATGCAGGGAGAGCTGTGGTCTTAACGTGCTGGCCAACCTGTTGGCGAGGTTTCCTTGTGTGCTGTTCAACACATGGCCCACCCGTCTTAAACAGATGTAGAGTGACCACATGTCGCTGTTCAGGTGATTTTGCTCATCAACACTCTGTACATTTCGGGCTGAGCTGTACAAAAAGTTTCAAGATACTGTGGGTGTGATTCCCCTAATTTGCAGATGGAAATACTGAGTCTGCAGGAGGTTAGCAAACAGCTCCGGGGCGGCCTGTCCTGTGATGCCTGAGATGATCGCATCAGCCATGCTGCCCAGGCCTTTTTCTCTTCTTCGCTGTCTGCTTCCCCGGGCCCATGACACGCATGCACTGTCATCAAGCTTAGTTGCCTGCTCAGAAACCTTCAGTGGCTCCCTATTGCCTGTAGGAGCGTGTCCACGTGGCACTCAAGGTATGGTCTAGCCTCTGCCTGCCTCACCTCCCAGGAGCAGCGCCGTACACCCTATGGTCCGGTCTCACGGATCCTCGTGTGCCGGCAGCGTCACTCCTTTGTGGCCCTGCTGGCGCCCCTCTGTCATCGTGACCTTCTTCTCTTCATCTGGTCTTCGGCGTTGGGCTCCCTCGGCTCGGCTCAAAGGGTGCCTCTCGGAGAAGTTCCTACGAGTCACGCTGCTAGAATCGGGCGCTTCCCCGTGGCTTTCGCAGCCCTCGGTCCGTGCCTCGGCAGTGTTGACTGCGAGACGACCCGCAGCACAGAGCAACGGGGAGCTCCTCGGGGGTAGGGACCCCATCTGGGCCGCGCCCTTCACCCCTGCATCCCGAGGCCTCGCACAGCCCCCTGCCTGTGAGAACCCCTCGACGGCGTTCGCTGGATGAACAAAGAGAGGCTTGTGTGCACACTGGATTCCCACCAGCCTGAAATCACTGTCTTCCTCTCCGCGCGCCAGAGCTTCCCAGCCTCCAAGGTCCAGCGAGCACAGGGCGCTGCCGGAAGCCTTCTTGAGCTTTCAGACTCTGAGATAACATCCCCCTCCGTCCGTGTCCTGACACAGTCTCGTTGGAAAAACCCATGGCAGAAAAAGTCTCGTAAGATGTTTCTGAGAGAAAATGACAGCCGTTGAGGGAATAGCAGAGCACGCAAGCTTATCTTTTCAACAGACCCTGGGTTCCAGGAGGCCAGGGCAGCATGGCACCTCCCTGAGACGCATGGCACCGTGCACATCATGGGTGCTCACTACAGTGATGGCTCAGAGTCAGCACGTCTCGGAAGTGGCAGAAGAAGGCTTTGTGCTGGTGTCCCCTTGGGGTTCGAGTTCCTGCTCGGAGCTCAGATCGTGGGCTAGAAGTCTCTGCAGGCCAGGCGCACAGACGTCAGGGCCCTCTTTTGCAAGACTGGCATTAGTCTAAGAGGGGACAGAGCCCCCCAGCAGAGCCACGCATTGTGTGACGGCCGTCACCTCGCGCCCCTCCCTCCTTCCCCTAACAACTCCCAGGAGGCTGAGACTTGGGGGGTGCAAGTGTCTTGCACCATCTTTGCAGAGGCGGCTCTGGGATCTCACGGCCTGAAGGCCCCCCACACAAGGCGGCCTGCTTCTGCTTGAAAAGCCACAAACAGTCTCTGGCCAGTGTCTATCCCTTCTCCTCCCCTGCCTCGATTTTCTAAGAACCTGTGTGTATAATGAGAGCGGATCATTAACCCCCTTAGGAAAAGCCAGTGATGCCATCTCTTCCAAAATGGTGACTTAATGGCCACATGCAGATGATGCTTTACCAAGAGGCGATGATAAGATAATAAATGGGGGTCATGTGATGTGTAACAAAGGGCTCAGTTTGTGGGACAGGGGACGGTTGGTATGGCCATCAGGCACTCTCACCACTGGAGGACAGGCAGGAACAGAGAAGCAAAAGAGGCCCAGGGTTGAGGATGTCTTGACGAAGCCACAGCTGAGCTTAATACACTGAGAAAACGTTCTTTTTTTTTGAGTTGGGGTCTCACTCTGTTGCCCAGGCTGAAGCACAGTGGCACAGTCATGGTGACCGTGGCTCACAACATCCTCAATCGCCTGGGCTCAGGCGAGCCTTCCTCCTCAGCCTCCCCAGTAGCTGGGACTACAGGCCCACACCACCACACCACCACACCTGGCTAACTTTTTAATTTTGTGTGTGGAGGTTAGTTTTGCTGTGTTCCGGCGATCTCAGACTTCTGGGCTCAAGCAATCTTCCCGCCTGCCACGGTGCCCGGCCTTCAAAAATTCCTTTTCACAAATCATGAAAGGCTCAGCATTTGATTCCTGGCTCCACACTGGCTCCTCTGAGTCATTCTGATCTGTGATCCTCCTTCCCTCCCTCTCTCATGGCCTTTCACTAAGCGAGGCCCATGTGTGCACGTTTGTGTTCTCTCTCTCTCTCTCTCTCTCTCTCTCTCTCTCTCTCTCTCTCACACTCTCTCTCTCTCTCTCACACACACGTTTGACTTGAAACAAACACAAACATGACGATGGTGAGAAATGAAGAGTAGGAGACGGAGGTCTGGCAATACAGTTTCATCCTTCCGAGGGTGCTTTCCCGTGGGTTATCTCCGTAAACACTGAAGACAACTCCACCATACCTGTTAGGTAGAGGGGGTATGATGACGGGCGTTTTACAGAGCAGAAACCTGGGTGCCTTGCTAAAGATGATAGTAAAGCCAAGACGGGACCGTCTTTCCGCTCCCCGCTCAGCGGTTCTCCTGCCTCGCCGCACTGGAGGCCGGCCACGGAGCACCCGTGGCGCCGGGGCCAGCTGGCATGCCGCTCCTCCCACTCTCGCTGTGTGTGCTCAAGGGCAGGGCCGGTCTTGCACCCGCCCGTCTCCCGGACAGTGCCCAGCACGGAGCACTGCCACGGAAGGAAGGGGGGACGACGGGTGCCTTCTGGAACCCTGGCCGGAGCAGACCCTCCGAGCGGTTGGGGAGCACAGCAGGCGTTTCCAAATCGCGACGCCTGTGGGGCTTCCTCGGGATCCCTGTCTGGGAGGCCCGTGCCGTCCTCCCTCCCTTTCCTGTCTCTGCTCACGGCTCCTCAGCTCAGGTGAGCCTTTTGCCCTTAAAGGCGGTGGGAGCCGCTACCTCTCTCCCTCTCTTTCTCTCACTCTCTTTTTAAGTTTATAAGGAAATGAGGTCTGTCTGGTTCACAGTTGTGCATGGCACTGGCACCTGCTTGTGATAAGGCCTCAGAAGGGCGACAGTCATGGTGGAAGATGGTGAGGCAGCAAGTGTGTTTCACGGTGAAAGTGAACGCAAGAGACAGAGAACGGGTGCCAGGCTCTTTTAAACAACTGGCTTTCGTGGGAACTAACGAATGGAGCGAGAATTCCCTCACCTCAGAACAGCACCAAGGCATGCATGAGGGATCCGCCCCCACGACCCACACACTTCCCACTAGGCCCCGCCTCCAACCTTGGGGACCACATTTTTTTTTTGAGTCAGAATCTCACTGTCACCCAGACTGGAGTGCAGTGGCATGCTCACAGTCACTGCAGCCTCAACCTGCTGGGTTCCGGCGATCCTTCCGCTTCAGGCTTCCAAGTAGCTGGAACCACAGATGCACGCCGCCACACCCAGCCAATTTTTTGATTTATGGTAGAGATGAGGTCTCACCAAGTTGCCCAGGATGGTCTCGAACCCTGGGATCAGGTAATCCTCTCACCTCTGCCTCCCAAAGTGCTGGGATTACAGGCTTGAGCCATGTGCCCAGTGGGGGGCCACATTTCAACATGCCACTTAGAGGGTCAAGCCTCAAGCTGTGTCCACACACGAGGGCCCAGAGGTGAACTCACCTGTCCAAGTCCTCCAGCTTGTAAGTGCCCAGGCTGGGACTCACATCTGCCCTGCTAGCCATCATGCTGCTCTAGCCCTCCCTTGCTCCTTCCAGACTGGACTTGGGACATGACACTGGCACCCTTTCCCCTTCCTCTTTCAACCTTTTGAAGGCTGGTGTGTCTCTTACTTGTCTCCCATTCCTGGGCGGTTCCAGAGAGAACCTTGGAGACCTGTTACAAGCCTTACTTTAGGACAGCTCCTAAAAACGTCATCGTGTCTGAACTCAGTCTTCCTGCTACATTCAGGACAGAACCCCCTAGTCCCGGTGGGGGCTCTGCATGTGACCACAAAACCAGAGATGCATGTGGACTATGAAACGTGTCGGGGCCAAATGGAACACGTCCGGCCAATAAGAGCATTATTGAGCTCTCACTAGGTGCCAGGCGCCGGGTGAGATACTGAGAAACCTACGAGCAACCAGATAAGCTCCCTGCACTGGAGGAGCTCACTCAAGGGCAGGGACAGGCAGGTGTGTGATTACCAGGACGAAAAACTTGGAGTGTCTCTCAGCACACCTGGCCCGGGTATATTCTTGATGACATCCTTCAGCGATCTGGTGCCCCTACCTCCAGACAACCGGAGTCAATGGCATGGATGGTTGAGGCTTGAACGAGGGAATGCTTTCCGTCGTGGGGGCGGCAAGGGATTGGGAGACGGAGGTGGGCAGCTCACCATCTTGGACCTCGAATCTTCTTTGCTTGTCCTGTGCACCGTGTATCCAAGAGGAGAAGGCAGGCCTGGGGTGGCGTTGAACAGCTGGGTTCAGCCAGCCTTGGGTCAGCCGGTCCCTGTGGTCCCTGCGAGGGAGTGAGGTCATTCAGAAGGCTTTGCTCACCACGCCCCTCAGGCAAGTGGGTGTCAGACCTGATGTCGCAGCACAGCATAGAGGACATCCGCCATGCATAATGCAGGGCTTTGCAGCTCAGCTCTCCTCTGCCCTGACCGTGATCGCGGCTCACGTTTCACTTACCCGGGGCTTTCTGAGTACGAGACCAGGCACGTAAAGAATGGGATAATTGATCTTTTCCCTCTTGGCTGGAATCTGTGGTTGCATTCCCTCCAACCGCACAGGATTCGATTTGCTGCCTTGAGTTTGACGGGGTCCTCTGTGAAAAATAAAAGCCTACAGGTGGAGTGCTTTACTGTAGCCTTCAAGATAGAATTTTTTTATGACTGAAGCATGTATATTTTCCCTGGGGGGGTCGTACACACACCCCACTCTGCCCGAGAGACCTGCATTTGTCCTGCCTCCATGTCTTACGTGACGGTGACGCCCTCCTCTCTGGCTTTCTTTCCCTGCTCATGACAGCTCCTCCGAACCCACATGCAGGAAGGCACTTGCGTAGACTGAAGGACTTCCCGCAACTCAAGGGGAGAGGGGAAGAGCTGGCAGCATCGCCCTAAAGGAAAAACACCAGTTTTCTTCCCCTGGCGTAGGGAATCAAGCCTTAGAAATTCCAGAGACGTGATGTGCAAGTCAGGAGGCCAAGGCAGGGCTGGAGACGTGCGTCCGTTACCTGTGTTGTCCTGCAGGGCCGCAGCTGCACACGCAGGTCAGTTCTCAGGCCAGTGAAAATCCCAGCAGGCTCCATGTTTGTATGCCTAACCCTGAAGTGTACCCCACATCTTTACAATAAAAATTAAAAAAAAAAATCCCAGCAGACAAGAGTAAGGAGTGGGCGGGTGGGAAGGGTGCCTGGGTTCTCTTCCTTTGCCGTCTTCTCTCCTTGATTCTTTCTGTGGCCAAACGAAAGCCTGCCTGCCGCAGGGCACCAACCCATTAGTCAAAGCAGTTAAGTGGAATGCCGGTGGAGGTCGTTATGACTAACAAGGAACACCTGAGAGGCTGAACGTTAGAGCTGAAGCAAGACCAATAAAAGTAATAATACAATGCTTCTTTGGAGCGTGTTGTTGAGGGTTTCTGTACACTGCGCCAAAGTGCGTGTTGATTGAGTGTTTTTGCCATCGGCTTATAACATAACATATGCTGGACAAATCTTAGTCTCTCCTTGCTGTTAGCAGTGAACCACGTCCACTTAGGCAAATGATCTCCTCTATAGCAAGTGGTTCACGTCAGAACGGAGTGAGCAGTGCACGCCTGTATATCAGGGGAAACAGTGTAAGGAACGCCGCTGATGGAGTTGGAGGTCAGGTCACTGCTGATCAAGCTCTAAGACCACTGCGATTCCCTTCCCTCCTCAGCAGAGGCAATTTTCTCCTGGTTCGGGAGACACCTGGAAAGCCAGGCTGTCCTGGGCCAAAGAGAGAGTTTGGGTTCACTGCAAGGCTGGCGCAGAGTGGGGGTCTAGAGGGTCCAGCTTGAAACCAAAAGCTGCAGGAACCTCTCTGCTCTCCTTCCAGAAGTGAGCAGCGTCCTAACTACCCTTTGCTGCCTCCAGACACTGGCTGCCTTCAGATGAGGACTGACCCTAGGCTGGGAGCCTGGCTGCCTCCTGGGGTGCTTGAGGCATCATTTTCCCATCTTGTAGATTCCGAATCACAGCTCTTGCCCTGGAATGACTGAGGAGAGCCAGACCCTGTCACTGGAGCAGTTTGGAGGCAAGAACCAAGCAAGCGTGGGGATCTGGGTCGTTTGTTGAACTTCGTTCTTCAGTTTCTCCTTGAGTCTCTGCAAATCCTGGTCCTCTGGGTCAGTGGTTTCCAAACCTCACTGGCCGTCATCCCTACCCAGGGACCCTTCTAAAAATACAATTCTTGGTCCTCACTTGGCTGAAGCTCTTGCTCATAAGGTTAGAGAGAGAAAAGGAATGAGGACAAAGACCAGGAAGACAAAGCAGCTGGAAATCGCTTTGATTTACTTTTTTTTATTCATTACAAAGAGTTAATGATATAATTACCCACAGCAATTAGATGCTGACTGGAAGCAAAGGGCTTAGGGGCTGGGAGACAGGCTTGTAGAAGAACAAAGTGGAGGGGTGACTGTCACCATGGTGTGATCTCTGTGGGACCAGCTTCCGGCTTCACACCCAGCCTGTGGACAGGACCCCTGCTGGGGCCTTGGGGGCGGGCAGGAATTGATCACCGTTCCCTCTCAGCTGCCCAGAGAATCGGGTGCATATAGGTAACTCCTGATCCCTTGGGTCTGGGTGGACACTGGCCACCTATCTCAGCCTCATTGGTGCCACTTAGCCGGTTCGTCCTCATAACCTGAAGGTCTGACCCTTCCCACAGACGTGTATTGAGCACTTACTGTTGGTCAGGCGCTACTGTGGGCCTTTGGGACTCAGTGGCGAGCCAGCCCTCTCCTGGCACTTGCATTCCCGTGGGCGGAGAGATGCTGATATTCAAATAAACGAAGTCATTCCAGATGATGATAAGTGCCTGGAAAGACACAAGGCACTGTGACAGAAAGGAGGGTGTGGGGAAGGAAGCAGTGGATTCGAGGAAACATGGCAGGTCCAAGACAGGGCCACGTGGTCGTCAGAGCCTGGCTCACCTGACTCTAGACCCAGCTCGGGCAGCCCTGCGCTAGCCGTGGATGTCAGCAAGCTGCTAAACCACGCCCACGTTACTTTCCAGTCCTGCTGGAACACGTGGCCGCAAATCTGGTAACTTAAAAATAACAAAAGTGGGCCGGGCTCCGTGGCTCAGCCCGTCATCCCAGCACTTTGGGAGACCGAGGCGAGTGGACTGCCTGAGCCTGTGGGTTGGAGACCACCCCGGGCAACTTGGCGGACCTTATCTCTACAATGCATAAAAAATTAGCTGGGCGTGGTAGCGCCCACCTGCAGTTCTGGCTCCTCAGAAGGCTGAGGCGGAAGGATCTCCGGACCCCAGCAGGTCGAGGCTAGGGTGGCTGGGAGCGGCATGCCCCGGCACTCTCGCCTGGGCGACAGAGTGAGACTCCAGCTCAAATAAATAAATAAATAAATAAATAAATAACGGAAACGTATGATGTTACAGTTCTGGAGGTCAGAAGCCCAAAGTGGGTCTCCCTGGACTAATGTCAACATGACGGTAGAACTGCCTTCTTTCTCGAGGCTCTGGGGGGTGGAGGCTCCTGGCCCGCTCCAGCTTGGAGAGGCTGTTTGCCTTTCTCGGCTCAGCGCTCCCATCCACCTTCAAAGGCCACAGCATAGCTGCTCCAGCTCTTACTGCCTCTCCTGCCTCTCGTTTTCACTTGGTTACCTGGGGTCTACCTGGACAGCCCCAGGGAAGTCTGGCTGCACAGGCTCGTGGTCGCAAGTCCTGGGGACCAGGACATGACTGTCTGTGGGGGGACAGTCTTGTGCCTGCTGCAAGGCCACCCTTACCATCCTCTCCCTGATACCGGGGATGCGGTGACTTTCTTGACTCGCCTCTCGGGGCTGTTAGTGAGGATCAAACATGGCTGTGGGCACCAAAGGGTTTTCACAAGTTGCGGGAGTCGACAGCCTTATGGGGAGTTCCAGAATTCTTTTAGCGTGGAGAAACTACGGGAAGGTTCCGAGAAAACGTTGACGCTAGCCCCGGGAGACCCACTTTGGGCAAAAACATGGAAGGAAACAGTAGGAAAAAGGTGCATCCTCATCCCTTGCACGCCGTCCACTCCTGGTCTGGCTCTGATTGTGCATTCATATTTGCACGTGTCCCGTCCCACTGGGTGGGTTCCTAGGCTCAAGGTGAAGGGTTAAAGGAGGGGGTTGTGTGTAGCTTGGAGGAAACCAGCCAAAGAGGCGACAGTTTTGTTGTCTTTGATGATGTGGAAACGCGACGATGGGAGTCTCACCAGACACCCCATGTCTGTGGCGGAGCAGGTGAGACGTGGCAGAGTCTCTTCTGCCCCTTCCTGGCCTGTCTGTTCCCTCCCACCCTGCTAGGCCTAGATCAGCCCAGAAGAGGGTTCCCGGCTTCGTAACGGCAAATCCACGTGTCCACATTTTCTTTCAGCCTTTTGCATGCCTTTCTCAGCTCCACAAACATTTACTGAAAAGCCACCACCTGCTGGGCCGTGTGCAGTCTGTTATGTAGGATGGAAGACACCGTTGTCCCCAAGACGATCTTAGCCTGCTCCCCAGGGCCCTTGTCACTCCCTGCCCCGGCGTGCAGTTATCTGTGTGCGTGCTCGCCTCGCCTACCAGAGACACACTTCCAGAACACAGGGGTCATAGACAACCCAACTTTGCGTCTGCTGTGACACAAGCCCGGGGTCTGACGATTGTGGGCTGAACAGATGTTGGTTGAATTCAGCGGGATGGCGGGTTCTTATCCATCAAAATCACGTCTTGCCAAAATGAAGGTGGTTGTGGAAGGCTTTGATCTGGATGCCTTCAAGAGAAAGGAGTCGCGCTGGGTGGGCGTCCCCTGGTAAAAGGCAGGCCCTGGACCAAATTGTATTCTAGGCCCTTTTCAGACTTCTTCTTATAACTCTGACTGTTCCTTGATCACAGAGTTCATTCGTGGAGATTAACTCTGATGTTTCAGTATGGGGGTGTGGTGAGCTTCCAGCAGAGACAGACCTTCTCTGTTCTAAGACTCTTCTAGTCCAATCTAAGTAGAAGAGGATGAACCGTCACAGCCCTGCTGGGGTGGGCGTGCATGGTTGCCTGTGTGCATGTTTCATCCTTGCCCCAGTGCTTCCCAGGCCCCTCCGCTTGCTGGCCATGCTCCTGCAGGGTGGCCGGGCAGGTGTATCCAGGAACCCACGGCCTGCTGCATCGTGAAGGTTGTCCAGTGGTGGGAATTTGCCAGGCTGTTCCTCCCCGTGTCTGTTTGACTTGCATGTCTTTCTATGTGCCTTCTCCACATATTTGCTCCAGTTTCACTTCCTTTGGGATGCCTTCCTCTCACATCTCTGCTTATCTACATTGCATCTATCTTACATTGTCCCTGTTTCGTCTCATTTTTTTTAAAAAAAAAAACTGAGATTTAACCTTCTGGAGCCAATCCTGTTCATTCAGGTACCTGAATTGACGGCTGTCAATTCAGTTCAGATCTATTATTAGTACTCATTATTATTAGTACTCATTAACTCCTTGCTGGCGTCTTTGCCTTTGTTCTTTAAAAAGAAAAAAAATGGCTACTTGGCTCATGTTTTGTGGTTATCTTCAGGCACTGGGTATTTCCCTCATTGGCTACCGTGGCACCTTGGACTTAGTAGATACTCCACATAGCCACTGTTGAGTGATACCTTGAGAAACTGAATATGAGATCCCCACTCTTTGCCATACGTAGGAATGAGGACCGTATTCCAGCAAGGAGAGCCCACTCAAGCTAGAGGAATCACTTGTTGAGTCCAAAGCACTTTGGAAACCCAGTTTGTTCTTCCACCTTCTTCCTCCCAAACCTGCAGAGATACTGCGAGTTTAGCTCCGTATGTCCCCGTGGCGGGACACCCGAGAGCCTGGCAGCCGAGCACAAGGCCTGTCTCTCAGTGACGCACGCCAGCCAGGCCCTCCTACTCGCCATGTTGTCAGACCAGGGGGGAGCATAGAAAAGGTACCCCATGCCGTGGCTGCCTGCTCGGGTCCCACAGCCGGACAGAGAGGTCCCATGTGGCCTCTCTGTACTCGGGGTTCAAATATCTGGTTGTGTCTTTGTCTTCGGCCAGAGACCGTCATCCCCAGCAGGTGAAACTTACAGTACCTTGAGTCCACGCAGGAACCCGCCCCGTGGGAGAGGACATGTGCAAATGTTAGTGTACAGTCAGAGTCGGACTTGGAAGGACCGCGTGCAGAATTTCAGACAGAAGTTCATTCTTCACGCATACTGCGGAATAAAGGGAAACCAGAAAGCTCGGCCCTGCCTCCGGCTGAGAAAGCAAGTGTGCTCACAGGTGCCGCGCCTCTCTGCTGTCTTGTGCCGCTCCACTGGAATTCCAGCGGACACCTGGCTTCCCGGCCTCAGCCTTGTCAGGATAGGGACAAGTTCAGCAGCCTCTAGGAGATGCTGTCAGCCCCGCGGTCTGAACTTCGTGGCTGGGCTGAGAGAGCTCTTCGGGTTCCTCAAAGCCAGTTTCAACATGGACCCGGGGAAACACTGCCTGAGCAGACACGAGACTCCGAATGGGAACTTTGGGTGCCTTCCGCCTCCCAGTGCCGGGGTTGAGATCCTGGGACTGGGAATGCTTGCAGGGGCCTTCTTGTCAGGCAGGCGTCTGCTCCAGCTTCACGGCCGTGGGGCTGACTTCTGGACTGTCCTGACACCCGTAATGCCCTCTCTTCCCGTACTCTGCTCTCTGCATCTTCGAGCATATTTATCGCGTCCTGGCATTTTAGATTTTTTCGTCCCTCGTCAGCCTTTCCCACTGGGCTCCAGTGACTCCTTGAAGGTAGAGACGGTGTTGCCTGCCTTTTCTCAGCGAAATCCCACACGTGTAGGACAGAGCCCAACACACAAGTACTCAGCGTTGGTTGAACGCTTGCCCAGACCAAGCCCTGCAGGAGGTTATTGGTGAGGCATACGGGAGGGGACCCTCCAAAAAACAGAATTTATTTATTAAAAATTGTATTAAAAAGCCTTACATGTGTAAACTTCAGTTACCTTCCAAGTTCTCTCCCTCTGATGCAATTCACCTGTCAAGACGCTTTTTTCACTGCTCAAAACCGTTTTTGAACTTGCCAATTTTGATGCCTTTTAGAGCCTCTGCCGTTTTTTGTTTCGCCTCTTCCACATCAGCAACAACTGTGTCTCTTTGAGGACGTCTTTCATCCGGGGAAACAAAAAAAGTCTCTAGGGGCAAGATCGAGTAAACAGGGAGGGTGGGGCCCAGGGGTCATCCTGGTTTGGGTCAAAAACCCCTGAACATTCAGTGTGATGTGGGTGGGTGCGCTTGCAAATCACCCATCACGAAATGGGCAAGCGTGTTGAAAGAATCTTTAAAAAAAATTCCCTGAAGCTGAACACAGCCTCTCCCAACAACGCTGGCTGGTTCACGGATGCCGACAGATTCCGAGAACGCTCACCCAGCGGGGGGAGCCTGGAGTACAAGGGGCCTGCCCTCCCAAAGACAACTCCGGGTTTCTTTGGGTCCCCCCTAGTATCTCGGTCAATTGAACTAATTTAATTTCTGAGCCAAGATGACTTGGAGAATGAACGAGGCAAAAAGGAAAACAAGACTTCCCCTCCCGCCGCCAGACGCTGAGCAGGCCCCAGCCTCGCCGCCCCTCCTCTCTGCACGTGGTCCCACCTGCCACCTGTGCCCCCCGGGGACCTGCATCCTCTCCGCCTCTGGTCTCCCGGAGTCTGCTTGTCCGCCTGTCGGGATCACGGTGCCTGGTGCGGTTCCACGTGCCGGGCGTACTTCACCCTCGCCATCGTGGCTGAGCAGGGGGAGCTGGGCCCCTTCTGGTGGCCGGGACACCTGGGTGGGGGCCCCACTGTGCAGTTGAACCAGCTCTCGGGGGGCTCGGTAAGGAGGGAGACAGTCAGAACCTCTCCGCATTCATGATTCGCATTCACGATTCCCTTTCACGGTGGGGGCCTCTCCAGTGAAACTCAAGATGCGGCATCTTCATTTCCAGAAATAGTTCGGCTTTCCCGTCAGCACAGCCAACAATAGAAGTTGGTAAGAGTCCAGGGCGGGGACGGCTGTGCGAGATCACAAGCTACAGACTCCGGAGCCTAGAGAGGGTGACTCCCGAAGCAGAGATGCTTAGGTTGATGTGCATGAACTGCTCGGAACGGAGGTTTTGAGTGGGGAGGGAAGAGGGAGAAGGGACAGGGCTGAAGGGACAGGAGCCAGCAATGCCTCCAGGCCACAGCTAGTAGAATCTGGCACCTCTGTGCTGATTCCTCACCAAGCCTCTAGGTACCTTTCCAGTCTCGAATACCTTTTGCCCCACGGCCAAGTCTGAGCCTTCGAGGAAGGGCTGGATTCCCCTCCTGAGGCATGATTCCCTTGTTATTATTATGTTCAATCTTTCGGCTCTGGAGATAGTGGGCAGCCTTCAGCAAATGTTTTGTTTTTATTTTTAATGTTCCCAGTTTTCAGCCACACCCATTGTGAGGGACTCTAAATTATCCCTGTGCATACAGCCACCTTCATACGCAATCCGTGGCTTAAAAGCCTCAGGAGAGCTCAGAGAGGCCTCGCACTAAAGCCTCTTTAGGGCGCTAGAGAAAGAGAGGCCGAGAGTGTCTTCCCTTGGGACCCAGCACCCTGGACTTACGCCTCGCTGCTGCTTTTGTCCATCGTTTGCCATCATTTCGAGCGCAAACTCGCAGACGAACACGTTCTCTTTCTTCCAGCAACGGGAGTCGGGGAGCATGCGGAGCAGAGTCAGAGCTGTTCCACGAGCCTGGATGACTCAGTCTAAAATAGTATGAGAGCCTGGCGGCAAGTCCACTTCAGGGAAGCTGGTGGGAGACGAAAATAAAAGTTAAATCGAGGGGGTGAGTCGTTTTATCAGGCTTAGGATTTTTACTTGATGTAATGAGATTCCCAGTGTAAAATGAGTTAATATGTCTGCCTATGGGCATAAATATTCAGAGAAAGAACCTGGAAAAAACAGACTCAAAGTAACTCGCAGTCTGAAATAAAACAATGCAGGGCAGTGAAATTCCCCTCATATAAACTTTGGCACGACATGTTTCCTCTTGAACAGCATGATTAAACATGAGTATCCCTTGCTTGTCATTAAGAAAGAGAGCTACAAAGTGCCTTTTTTTCCCAGACTTTTCTATTGTGTTCTGTTTTCCTTTTCTCCTTCCTCCCCCTCATTTATCTTTCAGAAAAACGGTGCTTGTTTTTGCAAAATGCAAACTGAATTCAGACTGTTCGTGAAAGACGAGGCCCAGCACAGTTCTGTGTTCTTGCTGTTTGCTCTCTGATTTTCCATGACTCAAACGCAGAGTGGGCCGTAGTGCCGAGGGCAGAAGATTTGCCTAACCCGCAAACCCACAGGGGAAATCACAGTGTTGATCCTCAGCAGTTGACCCAGTGGGCTTCACACTTTCTTTCTCACCTCCCCTTTTCTGTTTCTGCCTGAGGACACTTTTCACCAGGCCGAGAGTCCATTCCTTAGGTCACAAAAAGCAGTGAGTCAGTCAAGCCTTAGGAACGTGTGGCCAGGTCTTCTCTCCAACTCGTGGGAGACGGGAGCGAGGGCTGGCCTAGAGTCCAGACACGTGGTCACGGAGAGGGAAGCCGAGGCAGCAGTGGGAGGCTGGCCCCGGCTGCTGCCTGGCAAGTGGAGTGAGAGGGGAAGGCAGGCCCTAGGAATGGCCCCCTCTGGTTCCGTGATGACTTCCTGTGTCCCACAAGCACTTCCTGGACTCCAGTGCTCTCCCTGCAAAGACTCTGGGTGACACCTGAGGTCTGTCGAGGAGCACAGCCTGGCTGGGCCTTCTTAATCCGGCTGCCCCCAGGAGAGGAGGAGGGTTCTGAGGCTGACCTCTGCTGTTAGTCCAGGGCCATCGAGGGGCAGGCCCAAGGCTACTGCTTCCAGCCATGCCGCGTGCCACACCACACGGCTCGAGGGCTGAGCAGAAGCCAGAGTCTCAGGCTGTCTTTGGGAAGGGCCCGAGCCCCGTGTCCTCTCAGTTGCCTCCTTCAAGGCCTGTCAAGACTGAAGACGGTGTGGTGTAGCTATCTGTGGTAGAGAAGTAGCTGTGTTACGTACAGAGTGCTCTCTCTGATAGAAGCTTCCATTGATGCTTCTGTTTCTGTTTTTAAAGATCAGGCTCTCGCCATGGCTCACGCTGGCAATCTCAGCTCCTTTGAGAGGTGGGGCAAGGGGATCGCTGGAGGCCAGGAGTTTGAGACCAGCCTGGGCAACATAGGGAGACTCGGTCTCTACAAAAATTTTTTTTAATAAAACAGCCGGTTGTGGCAGCGCACACCACCGCACTCCAGTCTGGACAACAGAGCGAGACCCTGTCTCCTAAAAAAAAATCATTTATTTTCACCCTTGAGTCAATGTTTGACAGTCTTGCTATACTGATGTTTCTGTCTAGCCTTCCATGTGGCCCAAGGGTCTGTTTAACAAGCAGCATTTATAAGTACTCAAGTAAGGCCCTGTGATAGGTAGTGGTTGCTATAGCAACTTTAAAAAAAAAATAAAAAAAAGAAAACTAACCTTGTGAATGGACACATAAGAAATTAATTTTTGCCCTCAGAGCAGAATGTAGCTGGAATGCTGAAGTCTCCCTCAGCTTCATGAAAAGGTTTGTGTGAACAATGTTCATGCTTTGGGCTGGGCATAGCAAGCCGTGGGCTCTGAATCCCACAGTCGTGTTTTAGCATGGCACCCAAACGCTTCTGTTCTTTGTTCAAAGCTTTTCTTTAATTATGGAGGAGATGGCCGACGTGTGGGACCGTGTCACTGTCAAGCACCCAGAGGTTATGCGAATGCAGCATCTTACTTGAAAACCTCCCGTTCAGCCGTTTCATGTGTTCCCCAATAAAGACGTGCGATTTCCTTTCCAGAGCCGTGGTCTTAGCGACTTGGTGTCAGCTTTTTCAGCTCTCGCAGCAGGGAAATTCAGGTGAATTCCAAACTGTGATTAGAGAGATCTGAGTGAAGTTAAAAGGAGTCAAACAATGGGAGAGAAGAACACTCACACAGACACACATGCATGCAGACCAGCTGTGTGCAGAGATAAATTGCATCTGCGTACGGCCGTGTGGCGCCTGTGGTAAAGCCATGGATCTGCTAGGAATAGGTACAGGTCAACAGGAGAGGGAGAAAAAGCTCTCTTTCTGTTGCCAAAAGTTGTAAAGACAAAGAAAAGGCACCTGTGATGCCAGGTACTGTGGGGAGGGAAGGGTGCTGCTTAATGGCATTGAAAGTTTAAGAGTAACAAGGAGAAGCAGAAGCGGACAGGAATGATGTGTGCCTGCTAGGCTGATGCTGAGGATGGGGATGGTCTGGACCGATGCTGAGGCGGATCAAGGTTGCGGGGCTGTTCGCGCTTCCCACCCTCCCTCCCAGGCCCGTATTTTCTGACTTCTGACTGTGTTTTCTTTGATGAAGAAAATGATAGGCTTGATAACACCTCGAAGACCAAACTTCATGAGACCCTTCTTACTGTGGGCTGGTCAAAAGCCATTTCCACATGTGGCCTTAATGTAACAAGAGATGATGCTCAGTCCTGGTGCTCTGCTATGTCTCTGGCTATCGAGATCAAGTGGGGTCCCATTTTAAACAGGCTTTCGGTAACCTTCGGTTTCGTGAAAATACTCACCACTGGACTTTTCGCTGAAGCTGCCTGATACCGTCCGTCTCGTTTTCAAGTCTCCCACGGGGTCCTTTTTGGTTCCTTAACCAAGGCTTCCCCATATACCTATATTTATTTGGAAATAAACCCAATCAGAGAAATTCCCGGAGGGAACACCGGCACTGTCTCGGTGACATCTGTGTTGCTCACGGCCCAGGAGGCTGTCTGTCCTGCTTCGAATGCATCCCGCCGTTCTCCTCACAAGCCACAACCTCCAGAAGAAACAGGCAGACCCCGTGCCTTCTGCCTACCATCTGAGCGAGGAATTGCCGCCTTCTGCATCCCTCACTGACTCTGAGAAGAGGAGGAAACAGTATGGAAAAATAGGAAGGAAGGAGTGAGATGAAGTGATGAGTTAGACAAGATGACAGCATCATCCGTTCAAACGTAGTTACCTGTGTGCCTGCAGAACACAGTGTGGTCCCCGCCGCGGAGGGCACGAAATGGCAGCGCGGTCTTCCGCCTGCACCTCCCTCCAGCCACTGCGCTGCCCGTCCCTCACTCGGGCCTTCCAGAAGAAGGAGCTCTCCGCCGTGTTGCCCTCTGGCGACCTCCCATTCTCTCTCAACAAGCACCAGACCGGCAGGCAGGACTCTTCCTTGTGGAG
Source organism: Carlito syrichta (assembly GCF_000164805.1). Taxonomy (NCBI): domain Eukaryota; kingdom Metazoa; phylum Chordata; class Mammalia; order Primates; family Tarsiidae; genus Carlito; species Carlito syrichta. The sequence continues at coordinate 296,256 of NW_007248629.1, read as the reverse complement.
GTGAGCTCTGCCGCCCCGGCAGGGTGGCCGCTCCCTCCTTGGGCCCTCCTCCTTCCCTTGTCACCTTTCCCTGCGTGCGGCCTCCACGCCGCTGCTCTGCTCCTGGCTCCTTCCGTCTTGACGGCCCCGAGGTCCGCCCCACGCCTCCTCCCTCTCTCCATGGACACGCACAGCCACGTTCGTTCCCCCCGCGAGTGTGCCTTTCTACCCTGTGCGTGGACAGCCCGAAGCCCTCTCCCGGTCTGGAAGCCCGACCCTCTCACCTGCCGGGGATGACGTCTCCACCGCCGCGCCCACGGGCATCCTCGGTCCAACCTTCCCAGATGCGCGCGCGCCCTTTGCCTGCCCTTCCCTCCCCTCCCTTCTCGCGTGGACTCCATCAGCTCCCCGGTGGCTCACCCAGACATCCGGACCTGGTCCCTGGCCCTCTCTCTGCCCACGCTTCTCGCATGGAGTTCAACACACGCGCCATCCAGTTTCTGGCTCCTTAGTGCCTGCCGGCGTCTCCGGGTCCACGGCCACCACTTGGGCTCATCTCCAGCTCTTGCTGTCTCTTGCTGGGCACTCCTGCCTCACGGGCCTGCAGGCTGAGGCTGCCCTGTCCCCAACCCGTCCACAAACATCGGGTGGTTAGAGTTATAGCTCTAAAGTGCATTGTAGATATGCCACTCCCCTGCTTGGAATTCGCCAACGCCTGCCCACGGTCCTCCTAGTCAAGCCCACATTCCTCGGCCTGGTGTCAGAGCCACGGAGGGCTTCTGCCTCTTCCTGTAGCCCACCCTCCGCAGGCCGGACCCACACTCTCGCTCCAGGGCCTCCTCGCTGTCGCCATGGCGCTTCCCCGGATCAACCCTCTAGCCTGAAGCGGAAGGTCCCGCCAGTGACTGTATTTCGTGAAGAGCATGGATTCATGAATTTTCAGCCAGAAAACTCTCTTCGATTCCTGGCTGGGCAAGCTTGGTCAAGTTTCTTCAACTTTTGTAGCCTTATTTTTCTCATCTATAAAATGAAATTCCTTATATCTATTTCTCAAAGTTGTGGTAAGGATTTAATAATAATAATGATAGGTGTGTTATTGAGCAGTTTCTATGTGTCAGGGGCAGTTTTAAGCACTCCACGTGTATTCGTGTATTCAGCTCTACAAGCTTTATGATTATGCATATCTCACAGTTGTACAGAAGTTAGGTGACTTGTCCAAGGTCACACTGCTAGTGAGCAGGGGAGCTGGGATTCATAAGGTGATATTTGGAAAGCTCCTTCCACCGAGTGGTCACGCAGCAAATGCTGTTTGCATCTCCTCTTTCCTGCTCTTCCCAAGTCCTGTGGGAGACCCAGAAGACTAATAAAAATAATGGCTGACTGTTAAAGAAAAGGCAAGTCAAAGGGAGGTTGTACTCTCACTCACTGCAGAATGCTTCTGACACCAGGAGTGGGGCAGGGGGGTTCCCCCACACCCACCAAACAATTTTCCAGCAGACACCAATGATAATTAACTCAGTTCTGCCCCTGACTTCCTGGCAGTGGCATCGGACCCCACAGGTCAGGGCTCAGTCCTCCCAGTAGCCTGCCCCTCCCAGTTGCAAGCCCCAGGTTGTGACCTGTGCTTCTGACCGGCCAGCTGTAAACTGGGGCTTCCATGACCCCCTCCGAGGGTCCGATTAATTTGCGAGAGTAGTTCGCAGAACTCAGGAAAACACACTTGCCTGTTTATTATAAAGGATATCGTGAAAGGTTCAGATGAACAGGCAGATGGAAGCGATGCATATGGCAGGGCAGACGGGAAAAGGCGAGACTCTTCCATGCCCTCTGAGCACACCACCCTGTAGACTCCTCCAGGGGTTCAGCAGTCTGGAAGCTCTTCGAACCCTGAGCCCTGTCCTTCTGGGTTTTTGTGGAGGCCTCATTGCATGGACACGGTTGATGCAACCATCAGCCCCTGGCAATCATCTCAACTTTGGCTTCTCTCTCCTCCCTGGAGGGGTGGAGGGAGGGCAGACAGTCCCAGCCCTCTAATCACCCGTGTTTATAACCTCACGAGGGGGACTGGAAAGGGCATAAGACAGCTGGAAGCCGAGAATATCAGACGCGCGAGGAAAGCAGAACCATGCGTAGAGTGGCCGACAGGGCACAGCATAGGAGAGCAGCGACAGCGTCAGGTTATGAGAAGGAGTGAGTTTTGGGATTGAGGCCAGTGAGGAAGATACACTAGTCAAAGAGGAAGACTCTCTGAGGCGGCAGCGTGTCTGAAGACATGGCAAGTGCAGAGAAGTGGTGGTGCGGAAGGAAGCGTTTTCTCCTCTAGAAGTTTAACTAGTGGATACAGGACATTCATCGTGAGGCAGGGACAGCGAAGAAATGTGTGTTTGGGGCTGGGGCCAATGGACCAGTGGCATCAGTCCTGCTGACATCTTGGATAAAAAGCAGTTCGCAAGGCTGCTGCTGGTGAGCTTTTGCAGTTTAAATCTGTCCTGCACTGCGTCTAACAGGCAAATGGAGTAAACAGCAGAAATATTTTTGAGGATTAGGGGCTTCCTGAGTTAAGACTATGCTTTTAATATTTCAAGCAGACTTAACAACAGCATAAACAGATTTTTTAAGGAATGAGCTCCTTGAAGTGTCTGGTTATCTCTGCCCATTCAGAATGGGGTGGACAGCTCTTTCTTAACCAGTCAGTCAGCAGACACTCAATCAAGGCCCAGGTTAGTACAGTCTTTCTCTCTCTCTCTCTCTCTCTCTCTCTCTCTCTCTCTCTCTCCCTCCCTCCCTCCCTCCCTCTCTCTCCCCCCCTTCTCTCTCTAAGGTGGTGAATGTTGACTCATCATCAGATGAATTCATGGGAAGGAACTGTAAAATATTCCCATTTAGAGATAGCTTTCAAGATAGCTTTAGAGAAAATCGTCAGCATGTTCTGGGAAACAGTGCTTCTCATCATAGGAAGGACTTACTGCTTTGACACAGGGAATTACCATCGATTCACAATTCTGACCTGTTAAAAATTTTATTTTTTCAATATAAGTGGGGTTTTTCCCCCCTCCTCTTCAAAGAATCTGGCCACACATGAAGAATTGGAATCTGTCAGATGGAGAATTCATCTCAGTCATATAATTACTGGGCTGAGCAAGTTGGATCAAAGTGAGGGCATCTATTGCTATAGGACGTTGCTTCAAAGAATGGCTGAACTGCAAACAATATAAAAGGTTTATCGTCCCCTCCCATCCAGCGCCATCTAAATAATCAAGGAACATTTTCCATAAGTGGCAAGTAGTGGGACTGTTGTCCCTGGTTGAAAAAGTCTGCAATTCAGGCCTTCCTGGAAGGCGCAAACACTTTTTCTGTCAGCTGTTAAAAATCCTCATTTCCGGGCCTCAAGGTCTTACATTGCCTGGAGTGTAGGCTTTGGTTTTGGTGGGTTTTTTTTCCCATTATAACCAAATATCTTTGTAAACCTCTTGGCGTTTCATAGCACTAGTTGGGCCATTTCCCCTGGGATGTGTCTTTGATGTGAAAATAAACACAGGCTAGCATGAAAGCTGAGGTCCTTTCTGTCAACATGGCGTGTAGTTACTCGGGCTAACATTAGACCAGAGAAAACACATATCAACACTTTATATTGGACCTAGATACAGTTGCCATAGGAAAAATATTTCTTTAAAAGTTTCAAAAGAATGATGACATCAATGCCAAGAACATCAAAGGGGCTGCTTGGTGCTCACGGGTGCTTTGCCAAATTGCCTTCGAAACACTGCTTAACATTCCTTTGCAACGGAGGTAAAGATGAGCCTGAAGTTGCAGGGACCTGGTAAAAGGTCTGATCCTCCCGCTCGGTCTCCAGGTGATCGTGTCCAAACCGTCAGCGCGTTGCGTTGCCGCGCTGGGCTGTCCCAACACGACTCGGGTGGAAGCCTTCTGTTCAGAATGACCTCGTGCATCCAGGGGAGGCCTGACGGAGATGTGATCTCGACCTCCTCCAGGCAGGGACACGATCCGGGTGACAGTGGACACCCTGTGGGGTTCTGCTACCCTGGAACAGTGGCTCTCGTTCTTGAGTCATAAAGCTCTTCTTTCATCAAGGCAGGGAAGGGCTGGGCTGATGACCACACGTGGGAAGATGGAGAAACCAAAATAAATGTGTTCATTTAGTCTTTCTTCAGCGTTTCAACTTTAATTAGTCAAGGAAAGTATGCATTTATCTTATGAAAACTTGACTTTGAATGTCGCTATTGGCTGCATGGCATCTTTGTTTCAACTGGAAATTTGTTGCAAATCACAGAAGCCCCCTTAAAACGTCTCAAGCAAAAAGTCTGGGAGAGGGACATGCTTCTTGGGAGGTTTCAATGGTAGGAAATATGATTGAGTCTCCTGGAGCTCTGAAAGCAGGACTCTGAAAGCTTTGGGAATTTCTCTCTGCTCTTTCCCTCCCACCCCCCCCCTTCCGTCTCCACTTCTCCCTCTTTCTGGTGTCTCGTCTGGCTTCTCCTCGTGTATCTGGTCTTCGTCCTGTCTCTGTAGACTTGCCTGTCTGTCGCTGCATGTGGCCGGGAATGACCGCAACACAGGCTACCTTCCGTATCTCTTCTTTCAAATGCCCACGGACACTGCTGAAAGGTCTGGTTTCAGGTCTGAGTTCCTGGAAGGGCATTTAGAAGATTCAGCGTGGGTCAAAGTCTACCTCGATCCGGTCTGCGGGGGCTGGGGTAGATGGGATGGTCTGGTTCCGGCGCCCTCTGCTAGGAAACGTGGGGTCAGAGAAGCAAGGAAGGATGCACTGAGTAACGTGTTCGATTCGGAATTTGTATATATAGGTAATATGTGTTCAGTGTAACTTGGAACATGCAGACAAACGTGTGAGCAAAGTTGAAAAGAAGAATACCTCATCCTTCCACCACCCTAGAGGACTTCAGCATCCTGAAGTATTCTCTTCTAGACACTTTGTCCTTGCTTTGAACAGTCTTATTTTAATCCTCTTTGGGTTACATTAAGGGTGAGATACGGTGGTCAGCAAGACAGGCGTGGTGCAGGCTTCCTTCTTAGAGCTCATTTTGTAACATCGGGAGACAGACTTAAAAACTTGGAAGGCAATTAATGAAAATATTTGGAAATTACAGTAAGTGCTGTAAAGGAAACCATCCAGAGATTGAGCAGAAAAATCACAATGACAATATACTTGAGATAAAATGGTGGCGAAAAGCCTTGCTAGGGCCACGTTAAGGTGAGACTCAAGGAGAGGGAGCTATGATAAGGGTGGAAGAGTTAGGGAAGACAAAGTGTGTTCCAGTTAGAGGGAACAGCCTCGGCTTGAAATGGGGATGTCCTTTGTGTTCTTAGAATCAAATAACAAAAACAGGCAGCGTAGAGGGAGCTTGGGTTGAGGGCATCCCTTGTTGCCAGTAGGAACATGCTGGGGCAGGGCCGAGATGTGGGGTCAGGTTCACAGAGTGCAGTGGAGGATGCTTTGGGTTCACTGCTTAACGCAGAGAGGGATTGGAACGAGATGAACACTGTGACCCCAGACAAGGAGCGTGGTATACGATCCCCTCCCCGCCTTGTGGGTTTGCTCCTATTCAGGCTGGCCAACATTTTGGAGCAAGTCCAACTCCCACCACCTCCAGAAAGGAACAGCAACCTCTTGGCACACCCAAGCTTTCTCTCCCTCTCCAGCGCCTCGCGGCTCTGCCCCGTGCCCATCCGCTCTCCAGCTGGGCAAAGAGTTGCGAAGAGCCAGTCACGGGGCACATGAAGGGGCGGGGCTCAAGACCGAAGAAACAGAGACCCCCATAAACAGATGCAGCATGTGTTCCTAGACCCCTGAGTGCCTGGTCAGTCACAGCATCAGGCGGCCACTGAGGACCCCCCTGGGCTGGAGCTGGGCTGGCCCTTGGGGGTGGACGGGAACCTCTCCTCACCCAGACGTCACCTCCTTCGACTTTTGGAATCCTGCTGAAGTGAAAAAGTCACAGACCTGCTGCATTGACCAAGAGCAACGTGAGGCAGAATATGTTAGAACCCCGAAGGTAGGGGGAGAGAATAGGAGTGAAGGTAAAGGGGACCCTGAGCTGGCTAGGCCCCCTAGAGAGGGCTTTCCAGACGGGCCCTCTGAGCACCAGGAGGAGAGAGAGGCCCCTTGATGAATGACCCTTAATGCATTTTGCATTCTGCTGAGGAGGACATTTAGAGAAGTCATGAGAATTGCCAACATTTTAGACGTAGTATTCACTTTGGATTCACTTTGATATATTTTGGGCTAAAACTGAGTCTTGGTTAAAGTATTTCATGCACCGAGCAGCTGGGTTTTTGGGGCTCTTGTAGAATATTATCTTTCTCTCCCTGTTAAACACAGAGGGTCCATCTCTGAACAACTCCTCGGGTCCTTACCTTATAACAACTGCAGCAACTGGTCACAATGACTAAGGATATAGTTAGTAGGGTAAGCCCACTGGTTATCACTGGATGGATCTGGAATGACATTGTTTAACGTGGTAGACTATATGGGGGGATCATTCTACTTTGAATGGTTTAATGTGAACACTGCCCTGGTGTTGACCACCAGCTCTGTGTACACGGTCACAGGCAAAAGCATCGTATCCTGAAACGCCATATTCATTTGAATATTTGAGGGGCACTTCCTTAGAAGGGGATGGGATTCCTTCATGAGTAACCCCAGCCAGAGCTCTCCTTACCCCCGCCCCACCCCAACAAGGCAACTGCAACGCCATGCACACCTCTACAGGGCGGTGATCACGCTGCATTGTCACCTTTTGTTTCCAGACTGACCAGCACATTCCTTTTTGCGTGTTTGTGTTCATTCTGACATTTGTTGAGAAGAATGTTGTAAGAGCCTTGTTCTAGCTTCTTGTCAAGCTTCAACCCCTTGGTCCTGGCCACAGCCCTGTGACGCAGGCACATCTGGCAATGCCAAGAAGCTCACAGCCCTACAGGGTCAGGCAAGAAGTGGAGAGGGAGGGAGAGAGAGAGAGAAAGAGAGAGTGAGTGTGTGTGTGTGTGTGTGTGTGTGTGTGTGTGTGTGTTTGTGTGTCTATCGCAAAAGCCTGAAAACCTCATCAGCTTGTTTTTGGGTGGGAAAGCCAGGGGGGAATTAGAATGCTCTCACCTCCGAGTACTGTGATGAGCTCGACTTCACTATTCTGGGGTCTTAAACATTTTCACTTCAAGAAGCAAATCAAGAGTTACGTATTATCTTTTGGGCTGGTCTCTTTCTAATGTCATCTGTCCCAACCCTATCTTTAGTCAGCCTTGAGCAAAATGGCCCAAGGAGGGTATACAGCTGGTGGAACCAGGATATCCCCTGAAGTATCTAGGCAGTGGCAAGTTTGGTTCTTGCATTTATGCCTGGTTAAAGAGACAGAAGTCTACTGGGGGGGGGGAGAAAGTGACCTATGGACTGAATTGTTACCTTTGTGTGGCACATTCCCTGTTTCTAGGGCAGCGCGGGAGACAAAGAATGCTTTTATTTTGTGGAGAGGGATGGGGGCAGGGGAAGAAACAGAAACCAGAGAATTGTGCAATCCTGGTGTTTGCAACTCCCTCTGGAAAGCTTGTGTTTCAAGGCCTCCGGAGGAGCCAGGCGAGCCCAGTCCTGGCCCTGCCGGGGCTTGGTCCTCCTTATCCCAGAGCTGCTCAGCCCCTCCAGCCCCTGCCCTGGGGGCAGGCAGGCCTTTGGGCCTGGACCCTGCCCAGAGCAGGCCTGGGTCTTCCCCCAGCAGGGATGCAGGCCTCAAGTAGCACTGCAGTGTTCAAACGGAAGAATGAGAACCAGAACGAGGACGAGAGGGAAAAGAAGCAGCTCACCGGGTCTCAGCAAAGGAAAGCACGGTGACGTCTGTGGCGTCTGCAAGCCAGACTGGACCGACCGTGCTGAAAGCCATTCCCGAAAGCAGCCCCTTTCCCAGATGGCGGGTGAGAGGGTGATCTCGAGCGCACAATCCCATGAGTTAAACGTACTTCTGGGGTGCAGGTTTATGATGAAAACCCAAAAGATGCTGCCCAGTCCATCCAGGTAAAGGAAAAAACGTGCAATGGGCTGGGCTGCTGGCCGGGAGCTGTTCTGTCCTGCTGCCCGTGGAACCGTCCGCAGACATTCTTGCACCAGGTGCGGGGTGGGGGTCGTTCAGAACTCGCTCTGGTGCTTAGTAAATCTCCTCGACTGACTGAGTGACCCTGGTGACCCTCGTCTCTTCCCTTTCCCAGTGGGAGCCTCGGGGATGCTGTCTCGTGCTGTCGCCACCATCTTCCCGCTCACGACATCACCACACTCTCTCGTCATCCCCCACTCTGCCTCGAGTGCCTCGCCCCTGCACGCCCATGCGAGGTCTCCTTTCGTGGACCTTCGGTCCCAGCTGCGTGCGTCCGGGGTGTCCGGCCCAGGGTTGTCTAGGGTGAGGCTGACGGGAAGCAGCCTGGTGGTTGGCGAGTCAGGGTCGGGACTGGGACCCTAGGCTGGCATCTCCTCCATCTCCTCACCGTGCCATCTTTACGTAGGAGCCGCACGTCTTCAGTCATGAAATGGGGCTAAGGTGCGAGCCTCAGAGCTGCAAGAAGGCTAGATGAGGCCCTGCGTGGCAGAGGGCCTGAAACAAGCATCCGGGACATGGTCGGTTGGAGCTGGGAGGCTGCAGGGCCTTGAGCACACTTGCCTGCTAGGGTCCCCTCTTCCTTGAAAAACTTAACAATTATATTTTGTGGCCAGGCGCGGTGGCTCAAGCCTATAATCCCAGCACTTTGGGAGGCCGAGGTGAGGGGATTGCCTGAGTCTAGAGGTTTGAGACCAGCCTGGGCAACTTGACAAGCTCCTATCTCTACAATAAAAATTTTTTTAAATTAGCCGGGCGTGGTATCGTGGTTCCAGCTGCTTGGAAGGCTGAGGTGGAAGGATCGTCGGAGCCCAGCAGGTCGCCGCCGGGGTGGGCGTGAACATGCCGCTGCACTCCAGTCTGGGCAACAGAATGAGACTCCAACTCAAAAAAAAAATTATATTTTGTGATAGATTGGCATAACGATAAATAAATTCATATTATAGTTAAAATATTTAACATAAAAGCTCATTATTTTTTGTTTTGAAATAATTAATATGTTTCTGAGGGTCCCTAAAGCTATTGTGGACCCTGGGTATGGCGTCTCCTGTGCCTAGCGGTGAGTCAGCCCTGCGTGAGAGATTTCTTGTGGGGATCCTTCCCTATACCTTTTCTCTCCGTGTATGAGTGTGTATGGCGGGGGCTTTCTCAGTCTGTTGCCCAGGCTGGAGTACAGCGGCTCAATCACAACTCGCCACAACCTCGGCTTCCTGGGCTCAGGCGATCTTTCCACCTCAGCCTTCTGAGTAGCTGGGGCTGCAGGCATGTGCCACCATGCCCGGCTAATGTCTTTATTTTTTTGGAGAGACGAGGCCTCACCATGTTGCCCAGGCTGATCTCGAACACCTGGACACAAGTGATCCTCCCACCTCAGCCTCCCAAACTGCTGACATTACAGATGTGAGCCATTGCACGCGGCCGACTTTGTCACGTTGTTAGCTGCTTTCTGGAAGCTGCTGGCCCCTCTGTCCCTGAGAACATTCCCGCCCTCGTCCATCTCCCTGTCCCCTCCTCTGTCTCCCTAAAGGGCCACAGTGTAGAGCTCCCAGTGCCCCCGGCCCTGAGGCCATCCTCTCCCATTTAAGCCCGTCTTCAGTCCCCGTCAGTCTTGTGCCCTTAGGACTTTATTCTTCTCCAGGTAAACTGACATTGAATTTTCTGATAAACTGTTTGTTTCTCATTGGCTAATTGATAACTGTATTCCCTCTCTGTTGCTTCTAGAGTGTTTGTATCTTGAGAGACTCTGTGCCATCATTCAAAACCACATATCTGAGAGAAGAATGTTGGTCTGGCAAAGAAAATATTCCATAGTGAAGGGTGATCTTGGAGAGTCATTTCGCTTGTGTCGTGCTGGTAGCTTGGTGCCTACTGCATGTGTGCAGTCAGTGGGCCTTGGCGAGATGACTACAGTCAGAAGCTTCTAGAAGGCACAATGTAGCCTCGCCCCAAATTCACTTGGTAAAGGATCGTGCCCAGTGGCGTTCTCATGAGGTTTCTTTTAGCCTCCTAGAATCACACATCACTTCTTCCAGTCCCCATCTTTTTTTTTTTTTTTTTGAGTCAGAGTCTCACTGTTGCCCAAGCTGGAGTGCAGTGGCACACTCACGGCCGCCACAGCCTTGACCTGCCGGGCGATCCTCCTGCCTCAGCCTTCTAAGTAGCTGGAACTACAGGCACAAACCACCACACCCGGCTAATTTTTTGATTTATTGTAGAGATGAGGTCTCGCCAAGTTGCCTGGGCTGGTCTCGAACCCAGGGCTCAGGCAGTCCTCTCACCTCCACCTCCCAAAGTGCTGGGATAACAGGCTGGAGCCACCGTGCCTGGCCTGTTCTCCATCTTAAGCCTCCCCACAGCTGTGCTTGGGGGTGACATTCTATCACCACACGGAGTGCTTAAGCGACAAGGTTCACTCCCTCAGTGCTTGTAATCTTTGGGATTCAGGAGGAAAACAATCTCAGCGATCATTACCACCAGGAGGGACTCTGGCCCAGGCCAGTGGAACATCTCTCCAAGTAGCCAAGCGAGTCAATGGCAGGCTCAGGACTGGGCCCCAGGCTTCTTCGGGACGTGGCGTGGGTTCTGTCTACCCTCTCAGGGAGTGCTCGGTCTGGTTCCTGGCTTCACTGCTTACTCTGTGTGCACCTTCAGAAAGTTACTGCATCTCTAAACCTCAGTTTGCTCATCTTCAAATTGAGAAACAATATCAACCAGACCAAGTTGCCGGGAGGACTCTTAAAGTTCTTGGGAGAATTGAGTGAGATGCAGAGTGCTTAACACATGCCCAGTACCCAAGCCCCCAATGAATGACTTTGTTGTTATTATTATTAATGGCTTTGTTGTTATTATTACACAACTGTCACCAGTTCTGTCACGGTCTCTGCGTTCCTGGTGGCTGCTTCCCGGAGTGTGTGAGCTGCCCAGGGAGTGGCCAGGACCATGGGAGAATCCAGTAGAACAGGTTTTTTCAAAGCATGGAAAAGAAATCAAAGGCGATAACCCAAACCTGTAAAAAGAATGCACACCTTTGTTTGCTCTCTACCAGTTGTAAAATAACCTTCAAAGCATGACTTAGGGTGAACTAAATGAGAGGCAACACGGCCGGATCCCTCTGGCCTGTGCTTTTCCTGACCCCGTGAGGACAGGCCGTGGCAGCACTGGGTGTGCCGAGTGGGGCGACCACTGGCAGTGTTCAGTGATGAAGCTGTCTGCCTCAGTGAGCGGAAAAGGTCAGGAGTCAGCAAATCACGCAGAGACGGCAGAGACGGGCAGAGGGGGAAGCTCAGCTCTCTGCCCAGGTACAAAGGGTGCCCTGCCCCTCGTGGCCAGTCACTCCTCGCCGAGAGTGAAGTCTCAGGGGACTTGGTCAGAGCGGTCAGTTGAATCCTGCAAGTGCCTCATAGCTTAGGTTCAGCATAAAGACTTCATAGTGTATCAGAGAAAACAAGGAGAGCCGCAGAGGCGCCCTGGGGTTGGAGCCAGGTCCCAAATGCTATCCAGACACACATCTCTCCTCTCTTCTGCGTTCTTTCTTTCTTTCTCCAGGCTTGCTTCCTCTATGGCTGTGGCTGACTTAACAGAAGCTGCAAGCTTTGTCAGTCACTCCACAGCCAAGCAAGGAGCGCCAGGTCTCACTTTCTCCTTGAACTCCCAGATTCAAGCAATCCTCCTACCTCAGCCTCCCGAGTTGTGCACTACCACACCCGACTAGTTTTTTAATTTTTTGTAGAAATGGGGTCTCACTTTGTTGCCCAGAATTCCCGTGGGAGGGACTCACAGGCCCACCTTGGGTCAGGTTTCTTTCTCCGGTCACCAGTCAGCAAAGGCAAAAGGTTGTAATCCTCTGTAACAACACGGCACAGCCACCGTGACTCCTTGGCGTCTGTGACTGAGCAAAACCCCAGACAAGGGGTGACTGAAACAGGCCTTGATGAGCTCGATGACAAGAATCAGACCGTTGACATTCGGCCCCGCACTGCATCCTGGCTGTTCCCGGATTCCTCAACCTCCACCTGAAGTCTAGGCGTCACTGCCTGGCCTCTTCTGCCGGGCCACCCCTAGCGCTGAACTAGCGAATTCCCGCATGATAGAGAGTAAACGACACAGGCTTTAGAATCGCACAGATGCTGAGTTACAGCCCAGGTCTACCACTCACCAGCTGTGTGCCCTGAGCAAGTTACACACCCTCTCCGAGCATGGTTTGACACACCCTCTCTGAGCATCGGTTTCCTTATCTAGAAGATAAGGGCAATCTAATGGGGTTGTGCAGATTAAGATCAATAAAGCAGCCACACTGAAGTACTTGGCTGGTAATGTGCTGGGTTATGTTCATTTCCTTTTCTTAATTAGGCTGCCTCCAAGTCGGCTTCGGGAGAGTGGAGGAGTGGCCAGAGGGAGAGGAGAAGAAAGGAAAAGGGAGGGGATTTCCAATCTGGAAGCGTCTTTCGGCCCCCACATCTTTTACAATCATCCCGAGCCAACGTTAAATCATTTACGTGGGTGAACAGCACGGGGGGAGCCGCACTTTGATAGATGTATTCACTCACTTTGGAGACACTTTGGAGACCAGTCGAGAAGGATCTGAGGGCCAACGACACATGTTTTATGCTTCTTATTCGTTTACTGGTGTGGTTATATGGCCCTTAAGCCTTCCTCTGTAAACCTGTTGTTGTTGCTGCGGTTGTTTTTGAGTCAGGGTTTCATTCTGATGCCCAGGCTGGAATGCAGCGGCACAATCATGGATCACCGCAGCCTTGAACTCCTGGATTCAAGCAATCCTCCCACCTCAGCCTCCCGAGTTGTGCACCACCACACCCGACTAGTTTTTTAATTTTTTGTAGAAATGGGGTCTCACTTTGTTGCCCAGGCTGGTCTTGAATGCCCAGCCTCAAGTGATCCTCCTGCCCAAAGACCTGGGATTACAGATGTGAGCCACCGCCCGACCTTGTAATTTTTAAGGTTCAGAGAGTACAGTCTGCTGGCCAGGTTAGTGACTGAGGTACGTTAGCATTCATGAAGGACTCACACGGGTCGCCGTTTAGAGACGTGCTCCCCCTCCAGCCTGCAGCAAGCCACCCCTCCTCTATCAACTACTTTTATTGAATTGTCACAACAGCAAGAACTTTCTAAAGTGTATGTGCGTTGTCTCACTTCTTCCTACGAGTTAAGTGCCATTGTCCCCATGTCACAGATTAGGAAATTGAGGCTCGAAGTGGTACATTGCCACAGACATGTGGCATGGAGCGACGGAACTGGAATCTAAGCTCAGCTCCATCTGCTCCCAGAGCCTGAACTGTGTGCACCCACCCCTCAGCGCCTTGGCTTTGGTGAGAAAACTCAGGTACAGGCAACAGAGGAAAGGTCGCCCCGGGAAAGTCTGTGCCGAGAGTGTCTCATGTGAGAAATGGTAGTCTCGCAGCTTCCGTGCGTCCACACGACGTTGCTGCACGGGCCTGGATGCACAACGGTGGGATTGCAGGAAGAAAAACAGCTGAATATTAAATAGGTAGACTATCTCCCCAGGCTTCAGAACTCTTCCAGCTACTTACTTAGAGGGCACTAAGACAACAGGGTTGAGTCGGTGAAAAAGAAACTGGGGATTTTGTGCCAGTTTGGAGTTTCTCGGTGTTTCCTATGGGTCAAAACTGTGTGCACTCCGGTCGTCGGTGGCTGCCTGGGGGTGCGTGTGCAGGCGTGGGAACGATTTAGCAGAGCTTCCGTGGTCAGTGTTGGGTATTGTGTGGCTTCTTACGGCCCTGGAGAGCTCCCTTGTCCACTGACCTCTAACGCACCGCTCCTGGGAGCCGCTGACCGCTAAGCCAGCTGACCGCCTCCAGAATTTGACTTTGCCGGTGCCGCTGCGTGTTTCGTTCCACGCCCGACGGTGCCCACGGGCCACTGCTCCCTCCTGCATCCTGGGCGCCAGTAAAGAGACACGCACAGCACAATGCTTTCGAAAGGAAGCGTGACTGGACTGGGAGCTCACGCTTTCTCCTTTCTGTCCCCTCTGTCTTTCAGCTCCAGGGCTCCTTGAAAAGAAAGCAGGTGGTCAGCCTGTCTCCCGCCAACAGCAAGAGGCCCAATGGCTTTGTGGACGCCGCGT